>NC_056745.1:714113750-714118750 GCF_019279795.1 Protopterus annectens
GTAATACCCTGGGGCTTTAAACGGGCAGTGTTGCAAACTGAGTAGTTAGGAAATGTATTTGTGGGCCTGGCGAAGTGTGACAATGTGTCTGAGTCCTTTAGAGAGTGTGGTTGTGTGGACAATGACATCCATTCATGTGGACAGCTATGTGTGCTACACCTAATGTTTGTCTACTATATCTCTGTTGCAGATGTCGCTCACCAGCACACATATATGTTCTTACAGCACACCCACATGTCAGCTTTGTGGCACATGGAGTAACTGCATGCACTTGTAATAGTAAGGGCTAGTCAATCAGGGGTTTGAACCCTTGTACTTGTGTGACAGATGATGCTTAGGTTTTAGTCTCCAAGCCCTTCTCTGATGTACTTTGCCTCTGTCTGTCCCTCCCACACACTCTCTGGTGGATGTGGAGTTGTACACCTGCTCAGCAGAAGCTTGTGTTTTGTAAATGATGGTCATGATCAGGTGATGGCCTCTGCACCAATTGCAGTCCTCCTCTAGCTGATTGCATGTGGAACAGCTGTGGTGTTGTTCCCATAGCCAATCGCATGGAAACACAGTACAATATCTAGGAACATCATGTTGGTGTTTGCCCATGACAGTTGCTGTGAGTGGAACCTGGATCTGGTGTTTGGCAAACGGCATCACAGATGATATCTGGATATTCCTCAGACAACTTACACAGTGGAAAATAGCCTGAAGACAGGAGGGTGATGTGCCAGACATGACAACAGCATGTAATTGTAACTATTCTTCATTGAGACTACTACCAGTTTAACAAGTTGTGTGTGGTAATGGCTATTCTGCATGTTTTAAAGCTGACAAGACAGTGCTCTGTTTGTGAGGGAACCCCCATCTGTAGGGCCATCTGTGGACTGGTCTGTGTGTGGAACCATTTGTTTCCTGTGTTACTCACTGAACACGCATCTGTGAACTGCAGAAGCATAGTGTGAGGATTGCAGTCAGTACATGGTGATAGTGATGAGAGTTACTGCCATCGCATCCCTGATTAGACATATGTCACATGCAACAGTGGTATGACAGTCACTGTCTGAGGTTCTCACAGTGAGATGCCACTAATGGGCCAGTGTTCATAGCTGAAGTCACAAGTCTTCTACACTTTGTACAGCTATCATGCAGTATATATGCATGTGTTGTGCTCCCTCTGCAAATGTATACCATCTGTTGTGTTGGGTTGATGGTCATATCTATGCATGCTGTTATAAGTAATCCTGAATCCTGTTGACTATTACTAAGCCATATCTGTTTTTAAACTGCAACACCATAGGCTGTATGGGCTTGGAGGTCCCAGCAGAACCTCCTGTCCCACTTCAGCTGGCCATGGCACTGGGCACCAGCACATCTGGGGCCCAGCATTGGACCTCCACCTCTGTTGGCTCTGCACCACCTTCTGGTGGAACCGCCACTGAGGATGGGGCTTGTCCCACCTGGGAACAGGTCCAGACAGGAACTTGTCCACTGTTGTACAGTCCCGGACGTGGTAGGTAGGGGGCTCAATAAGGGGTTTTGAGGCCAGATACGCCAGCTCAAGGGCAGAGTGTCACATTTAGAGGGTGAGCCTGCCCCTCCTAGACAGCCCCCAGCACAGCCACCTTTGCGGCTGTTCTGGTGCAGTGGTGGCTGACCATGGCCGGGACCTCCGTCCCACTGTTTTCATCTGGGGGCTCATGGGCTTCTGACTGCCAAACACCCCTCCCCGTCCAAGGTGTATCCCCCCACATGTGTCATATACCGACCCTGTATGCTGTCTCGTCTGTCATACTACCCAACTTATCCTCCACGAGCATACCTACTCTCCTTCCCCCACATCCTACTCTCACCCTACGGAAACGAAAGGCCAATCTGTTCCTAGAACAACATTTGCCCCATACATAGCTGTTCATTTCACACACGTGTCCATTGGACACATGTAACCTTTTTAATTTGCATCACAGCATATTCCAGTTGTCCTCACCCCTGTCTCTCAGGCACACAATCCTGGTATGCACATGACTCCTATAGGTTCCAGGTACAAGTGATGCAGACAACCCCATTGTACACACGACACTACCGGTCCCTCTATGGTTACTCCATTTACCTTTTTCATGATGATGATGTCGCACACAGCACCTTGCAAGAGTACTGTTCTCACATAATGATTGGACAGGAATTGTTGTGTTAATGTAAATAAAATGCACAGAGTGATGTATTTGGCCAATGTACAACTGTTTGCATGTATTAATGACACATGTCTGTCTGAGGGAGTCTTGATATTACATAGGGCAATACCACTACATAATACAGGCATTGCTGATGTTTCCCTTTTCATTCCTTTTTAATGCTTTGTTGTCACATGGGATGTTCTTGATATATCTATGTATATGTATGTATCTATATCTGGACATAAACATACACACATACATCTACATGATGGAATACATTTCCTGTACTGATGAATGACTGTGCTGGATGATATGTTTGTGATAACATCTGATGTCTGTATATCTGCCATGGCTTAGTGGTAAATCACATTGGCTGTGGTGTGCAGGGTCCTGGTTTCGAGCCTTGCAGAGGCTGTTTATTTTGTTGCTGGACAGAACAAGGCCATTGGAGAGGGAGTGATTAAGGCAGATTAAAGCAGTTGTGAGCAGGTGTGCATGGGTTTGCATGGTGCTAAGCAATGCTAACCTCCGGTTACAGTTTCTTACACTCAGCCTCTACATTGCTTCATGAGTGTGATACTCGCATACTGGCTGCCAAACAGGCTTACACCCGCTTGTTCCCGCACTTGCAAATGCACTGCATTTGGTGTTTGCATCTGACACTCACACCCCTGGGTGGGAGTGAGGACTCCGATATTACCTTGTGATGCGTATTACATCGGATTACATGCCTACAGTATCGGGAGTGGCTGCCCATTAGGCGTAAGCATGCCGTTCAACTGTACGGAATCCGTGGCCTGTCCAGAGTTTGATTTATACTATTGATGTGTCCCTCTTACAATCTGCACCTGTCTGGCTAATACATGGGAACTGACACCATTCAATGCAAACAAGTAATTGGGTTTTGGAACCCACATCCTTCAGCCGAGTCATGCTACTGCATACTTATTATTCTATCATCTTTCTAAGGTTGTAAGTGGAATATGTACTTTCTGTCCCTATCAGACCTCTGAAACAATTGGGGACAAATATCAACTGAATCAGGGACAAGTCATGACAACATCAGGGACACATTTAAAATATTAGTGCTATTAACCTGATACATTGACAGACTCAGAGCATATGAATTAATACACATTTTCTGAGGTAAATGATGTTTATAACTCTTAATTGTTGTCATTATTCATTACGTGTAATTCACCACCTTTCCTCCAAAAGTCACTAGTTTTAGGAGGGATTAAGTGGGACAGAGTTAGAATTTGAGTCAAAATCAGGGACGTCCCTGGAAATCAGGGACAGTTGAGAGGTATAGTCCCTATTTGTCCCCCCCCAATGGTTTATGTCCTGTCCAGTGGATTTGCTCTTAGGGGTTGAGAGGTATGGATGTAAGCTATGCCCATTTCGGAATATTACTTACATCCCCGGGGTGGTCCTACTACGACTGCGCCAGCCAACACCTGCACGCCTAGGCCCTTAATTGCATATCCATAATTCTCCCACCTGCCCCTCCTCTACAGCACTCATCCTTACTGTGGGTGTAGGTGGGGTATAAACACACCACTACACACTGCCCACTCTCCGCGTGTCAGAACACATGTCGTACGTTGTGTCGACCCATGGGTTATCAGGCTTGCACAACCTACTGGTCTGTGTACGTCTGCAGCCTGGTTTGATTAATCATTACAGGGACTGACTCTGATGATCAGTAATTTTTGGGAGTCCCACAAGGGACATTGATGTTTTTGTTTCAAGATTAGACCTGGCAGGTTTCTCCCACGGGTAGTATCCTGCCGGTGGTCTGGGAAGCAGTGGTGTGTTTCCTTTTATTGTGTGTCTGTATGTCTCACCAGCCTAGCTGGGGGTGGGGGGGGGTTGATGCTATGTGTTACATGTTTGTTGATTGGACCCCTCACCCCCATATGCACAGCCTGTGAACATATGTAATTCGTAACTGCTGTATCATATCCTAGCTATATACATGTGTATATTTATATATATATATATATATATATATATATATATATATATATATATATATATATACATTACTATATACAGATATATCTGTATATGTATGCATATGTGTATATATTTATATACTGCCGTCTATATATATATATATATATATATATATATATATATATATATATATATATTTAAAACAACATATGGGTCTATGGGTGTCTACATATGTATGTATATATCTATATGTGGGTATGTATATGTATTCTGTCTCTGTATGTACTATGGAGAGGGAGAGGTTTATCTCTATGTCACTATGGGTAGATATACACACACATACCTCTACATATATACAGCTACATGTGGTTATTCCGCTCCTTGCCATATAGATTACACTTTGCTGCAGTGGGACTCGTAGTGGGTGTGGCTGCTCATTGGGCGACGCCTCTGCCCAATGAACACATTTGCTTACATCCCTGGTGCTGTCCATATAGGCCCACATCAGCCAACACCTGCACACCTAGACCCATAACTAGCTACCCATAGTTCTCCCACCCGCACCTCCTCTACAGCACCCATCCTTACTCCGGGTCCTGGTCGGGTCTGAACACACCACTACACGCTGCCCACTCTCCACTTCATGGGACCCATGTCATACATTGTCTTGACCCATGTGTCCTCAGGCTTTCCCACCCTTGTATTCCGGGTATGTACACACCCCAGCCAGAATGTTCGGCGTATCACCTTCTTTTGGTCTTGTCAATTTTTGGGGTGTCCCACAAGGGACACTTCTGTCTGCATTCCAAGATTAGATTTCACGGGTTCACTGTGTACCCCCCTGGTTGTATCCTGCCTGTGGTCTGGGGAGCAGTG
>NC_056745.1:714121250-714201250 GCF_019279795.1 Protopterus annectens
TACTGCTGCTTATTTGTGCTTATACCTGCTTACTAGTGCCTTATTCATTATGACAGTGCCACTTTGATTGAATGACATTTAGTTAAACATCTCATGCCATACATTTATGTTGGTTTTACAACAAAACGACATTCATTCTACGTGGAAAATGATATGTGCTATTGTTGGGCTTTAACCGTGAATGCCTGTTCATTAGGCAGATGCTCTAAACACTACACTATTGACGTTTACGTTGATTCCGCATGTTTTTCTCTATTTGAATGATTTTGATGTGTAAGCTACGCTCGGTGGAGGGCAGCAACATGCAAACATGCTGCACTTTGTTTACATCTTCGATATTGCAGCAATACAAATGTATAATAGGGACACAGGGAATCTAATTGTGAAAGTTCTTGGGACAGGGCTCAATATTCCACTATGTGTTGTGTGTTTACTACTTCGATTTTATTTCACTGTTCATGGACACTCTTGTATGCTTAGCATACATTTTGATATCCACGGACACTGAATTACTGACTTACTATTACAGGAGGGCTCTAATAGTAAGCATAGTAGGTTATGCAATTGTCGGGGCATGTTTACACCTCCGTAGAACACTTGTACACGCCTCCTGCACTCACACACTTTTCCTGTGCACGTCGAGGGTGCGGCTGCACGCCCTCATACATATTCATATGGTGCTGCTGCACCATCTGTAATGAAGACACTCGGTGCAAGGCTAAAACCGTCCTTGCGCCGAGCTTCTTGAATCCCGGGGAATGTTTATGCTGGTAACTAGCAATAGCTAATCTCTCACATATAGAATTTGGCATTTTTTATTAATTAGCACTACAGAAACAATGTTTTATTTAAAAAGTTAGTGTGTCAGCACACTATAGACAAATGCTTTACATTTGTATTTGACAGTTCACAAAGAACAAGTTAACTTGTGGTTAAACAATGAATTTCATTATTTAAAACATCTATACACAACTTTATGGAAACCTTCTATGTTACAAAGGATCCACTACGGAAATTCATGATACATTGACAAATAAGTTAAAGTGTTATCACTTGTAATTACTATACTATGACCAAAATCATATTATTCCCCACAAGATCCGTAATATGCAATTAGTAATTCTAAAGTCCTCTTGGGGGGAAATAATAAGAAAAAAAGTATTGCTACTAATTAAAGAGCACGAGGAAGAAGCTGGAAAAATTAAAGGAAAATGCCGTTAAGAATATCTGACCACAAATTAGTAACAATGGAAATAAATATATACATAAGGGAGCTGATATGCACATCACTCAAACGACTTGGACATAGATTAGGTCTAGTTGTCTGTAGATTGACTGACTTTTTATGAGAGTAGAGATTTAGTACATTAATAACATTTGGTTTAAATACAGTGAGAGTTGTAAAGTTCCTTTTCCAGCATCATCAACAGATCCAAAGACAGTAAGTAGTAGGAAAACTACTTTCAAAACTGAATATAATAATATCAGAGACAGGTGTGGGCTGAATGATACTTTTATGCTTCTGTCTCCGAGGGGATTATTATCTATAAAATACGAGTCTAAATTCTGAATCACAGCCTGGATGGATTATGTCCAAAGAAATCGAATACAGTCACAAAAGACAGCTAAAGTTATAATTTTTATATGTGAATTTTACATTTTAGAGCTATAATTTTTAGTACTTAGTAGGTGAAAATCGTGAAGACGAGATTAGCTGGTAAATAAATTGTATACTTCATAAACAAGGAAATAGAAAAGATTATTTGTGAAACGTGACACTGAAACTTAACTGAATTTAAGTTTATCAATAATATATTCTGTATTTTTATTTGAGCATTAAAAAGACACATTTTCAGATTATTTAATGATTTTATCATGAGCATAAATGTTAAAGGTTGAATAAAATAACATAAACAATGACTTACAGTATGACTTGCATGTTACCTGGCAGGGTAAGTTAGATTTTTCATAGGGTATCTGTCCCATCTTATTACTATTATGTATTGATGTATGTATAAATGACAATATTTTGACAACAAGATTCATTTACAAGATTTGATATTTGACAGTGGACATTTGAAGCATATGTAACTGAATGTACTGTAAAATACCATGGTAAAAGACCATGAAATAATGGAGTCATAGGTTCATAGGTTCATAGGTTCATACTAGGCTATCTGCCCTAGGGCATTTATAAGCCTAGCCAGAGTGTGTTTGGCTTTCGCCACCCATTTTAAATTAATTTTGCTATGCCCTTTTTCGAGGTTAGTATACTGTGCCTCTGTCTAACAGTGACACAGAAGTGATACCTGGGTAAACCTACGATCTCCCATCCACTCATCAAGATTCCTCTTGAAGAGAGTCAATGAGGGACTCTGCCTAACCTGGACTGGGATTTTATTCCAGAGTGAAGGGAGCCTCTGGGTTATGAATCTGTCCCTCCAGCATGTCCTATTTATTTCAGTGCTGAGGTTCAAGTCTCTCGAGCATGTAGCTCGATGGGATTTGGATTTTCTGAGGTGCAGCATGTCCATTAATTCCGGGTTGGACATGGCTTTATACGTCAGGCACAGATCGCTTCTGAGCAGGCAGTATGCCACTGAGTAGAGCTGGAGTTTCTTTAACCGGGCAGAATATGGCATCTGTTTGAGCCCTATGATCCTCTTGGTGAGGTACTTTTGGGGTCTTTCCAGTTGCTGCAGGTGTCTGGTAAGGTACATCCCAAAAGGGGCATTGTACTCAATTATGGGCCTGATGAGGGATGAGTAAAGAGGCACGATGACCTCCCCTGATCTAGATGTGAATCCCTTCATGATTAGGTGGGTTATATAAAATGTTTTTCTAACCACATTGGCCACGTGGTTGTCAAATGAGAGATTGCTATCAACTTGGGTCCCCAGGTCCCTAATTACTTCTTCTGTACTTAATGGATTACCACCTATGTGGTAATTTGTGGGCACTTTGTTTTTGCCAAAGGGGATGCCTATACACTTTTTGGCATTTAGCTTGAGGCCATGGCTCTGGCACCAGTTGTCTGTTTCTATGAGGCCCTTTTGGAGGATGCTTGTGTCAGCTGGAGAGTTGATTATGGTGCCCAGTTTGCAGTCATCTGCGAACTTAGTCAGCCACAGTCCTTCCATGTTGGCTTGTACCTCCGAGAAATATATACCGAACAAGAGAGGTCCCAGGACTGAGCCTTGTGGGATGCCACTTGTAACTGGTTTGGAGTCTGACATGGCTCTAGCAATTCTAACCATGTGGGTTCTGTCCTTGAGCCAGTTTGCAACCCATCTAGTGACATAGGGGTTTATATTTAAGCTGGTGAGCTTATCTATAATGCCCGAGTGGGATATTGTATCAAAGGCTTTTGCGAGGTCCAGGTAGGCTGTGTGGACCACCTTCCCCTCTCAATGGCCTTGGTGACTGTTTCAAAGAAATCAACCAGGTTTATGAGGCAGGATCTGCCCTTAACAAAGCCGAACTGGGTAGGATCCAGTGTCTGTAGGTCCCCAATATCTTTATTTATGAGGTCCATGATGATCCTTTCCATAGCTTTGCAGACCAAGCTAGTCAGGCTTATGGGGCGATAGTTTCCAGGATCCGTTGAGGCACCACCTTTGTGGAGAGGGACCACTGTTGCTGTACGCCACTCTTTGGGTACATATCCTGTAGTAAGGCTGAGATTGAACAGTAGTTTTATGTTTGGGTTTAGCTCTTCTTGGAGTTCATGTAGGACGCAGCCCGGGACACCGTCTGGTCCCATTGATGCTGTGTTTTTTGCTTTGGAGAGGGCAGCTCTTACCTGAGCATCTGAGATGTCAGGGGGGCAACACTCTGCTGGGATAAATATTTGCCCTTTTGGTGGGGAGGGGGGGGGAGTTTGTTCTGAACCTGTCAGCTAGGATGTTGGCAATGTCTGTGGGTTCGGTGTATTTTTTGTCATTTTGGACTAATTCTGAGCATATCTGGGAATTCCCACCCAGGTTCCTAACATAACTAAAGAAAGCCTTTTGATTATCCTTAGTGTCCTGTGTAATTTTTCTCTCGAAGCTGGCCTTAGACAATTTTATGAGTGCCTGTAGTTTTTTGCTAATACTGATCAGAGATGCCTTCCCTTTTTGGGATTTTGCTCTATCATGTAGTAGCTTCCTCCTTCTATTGTATAGTTTGTTTATGGCTGAGGTCCACCAGACAGGACGTCTGCCTTTGAAGGACTGGGTCTTGGTTTTATTTGGGATTGCATGATCCATGCATTCCTGAAGGTGTTCATAGAATGCATTTATAAAGGATTCTGCAGTCTGGGCTGTATTTTCCACAGGCCCAGGGGCTTTGAAGGATTCCACCTCGGTTTTGAGGAGTGTGAAATTTGCTTTAGAGAAGTTTTTCACTGTGGTTTTCAGGGCAGGAGGAGGAGTCGGGATGTGAATATCCAGTGAGATTAGTTTATGGTCTGATCTTACCAGTGAGGGATACACTTCTGGTCTGGAGCATAGAGTCCCCATGTTGGTGATGATCAGGTCCAGTATGTTTTCCCCTCTTGTGGGAGTGGTAACAAGTTGTTCCATAGCATTTGAGTTTATAAATTCTAGGAACCTTTGGGCTAGGGTGTTGGAGCTAGGGTAATGCTCCCAGTCTATGTTTGGGTAGTCGAAGTCACCCAATATAATGGTGTTTGGAGAGACCTTCATATTTTCCAGTGTTCTCAGGAAGGCCGAGTGGGGTTCCTGGGTTTGGGAGGGTGGTCTGTAGCAGGCAATAAACTGGAAGGCAGTTTTACCCACTGTTAGTTGCACATGGATAGTCTCTGATGCTTCGTGCTGTGCCACCAACCTGGAGGTGTGGGTATCTTTGACGAATATTGATACTCCCCCTCCTTTTGTGGTACAGTCCAAGTTTTGGGGCCGAAAAGCATGGTATGAGGTATAACCTGGTAGTGCTGGGGTGCTCTCGGGAGCCTTGAACTAGGTTTCTGTTACTGCACAGATATCGATGTTCTCCATGCTAAGGAGAGTTTCGAAAGTGCATCTTGAGGTTTAGACTTCTGGCATTGAGTAGCATTACTCTTAGTTTCTTATCCCTTGTGATACCTATGGAGGTGGGTTTGTCTTTTTAGCCTTGCCTAAAAAAGGCACTATGGGGGTAGCAAGAGCCTTTGCCAATATCCAAAAGCCCAGGGGTAACAGGTGCAAGCCGTCCCTAGTGAAGCATCGTGGCTTGTCGAGCATGTCATCCCAGGCTGACAGGCATTGGATCCCCTTTGAATGACACCAATACTTAAGCCAATTGTTGAAATTGATCATCTTGTCTTCATATTGTGGCATCATTCTTGGTGAGGGTAAGATGTTACTCAAGGTCTGATACAAGATTCATGCTGATATAACCAAAAATTGTTCTTATAAAAGATGTGCAAAAATATAATAGGCATGAAATTGAGCATTTTGTCTACTTGCAGGCATGTGATAAGGAAATAAAAAAATATAACACATCATAGTTTCATCTGCCTGGTGATGGAGGATACAACAAAAAAAAAACTCTGGACACCCCTTTATGGAAATCTATACATATGGCCTGGCATCTCTGTTATTTTTCATTTTGTAAATATTTTTGTTTAGATCATAGATCGGCCAGGCTGGCTTGTATTATAATGCAATGCATTCTTGCTTTTAGTTGAGATTGTGCCATCTTGTCTCCTGGAGCAGCCATGTAGTTAAAATGTCTTATGTGATAATAAATAAACATATCATCTGAAAACAATGAGTCAAATTTCATTTTTGTCTTTCAATAACCTCTACTTTTCAAAGTGTTTATTGAAAGACAAAGCCTTAACACTTTAGACAAGACAAGAGAAAACATGTTGGACATAGAGGAAAAACAGGCAGAAACTAGCACCAAACTATTTTCTGCACAACCTGAAAGAGAAGAAGAATCATACAACGATCTTAATGAATACAGAAATATGAGAAATACTGTTATATGTTACTGCCTTAAAACAATATAAGAAAAGAAGGTGAGTAGGAAGGCTGCCTAGTATTATGCTCTTAGAGATCAAAAACTCACTAACCTAACAACCATTAGTAAAGGGATGACCAGCCAGATTCTTATATATTTCATATACCCAAGAAACTAAATAACCCAGCAATTCCAAAGTATGTCATTCCAAACATAAGACTCTAAGTAGCATAGTTAAAGTCCTTAGTAATGCTAAATAATAGTAATAGTAATAGCAGTACTAATAGTAATAGTAATGTCAGTCTGCATCATACTCTCCAACCCACCAGAGAAATTAATAGATACATATTTTAGCTCTAAAATGTAGAACTTCTGAAAGCAAAACAACAGAAGGAGAAATAAGTAACCTGTGAATATATGAGCTAATAACTTGCAACTCATATTCATCACTGAAGTGGGTCTCCAGTTAGACATGTCCAAAATATAACCCTTTTTCCTGATACATTTAATAATTCTCTCTCTCTTTCGGCTTTTCTCAGTTAGGGGTCATCACAGCAGATCACCTTGTCCGCTCATAATTGGCAGTGGAGTTTTTATGGTGTCAAGTTGCCAGCCCTGCACCCAACCTTCCACAGAAGGCACACACATGCACGCACTCACACCTAGGGCCAATTTTAGCATGTCCAATCCACTTGCAGCATGTCTTTGGGTTTGTGGGAGGAAACTGGAGCACCCAGAAGAAACCCACACGACCACAGGGAGGAAATGCAGACTCCGCACAGAAGACACCTCAGCCGAAGATCAAACTGGAGAGCCTCTTGCTGTGAGGCAACAACACTAACCGCTGCACCACCATGGCCGTCCTCCTGATACATTTAATAATACTGCTTATATATACAAGGAACAGGACAATGCTGAAGTAACCATCAAGCTAAGACTAGGCAACCCAGCATCTAATAAGTCTAAATAATCAGCCAAATTTGACCAGGACTAAATCAAAAACACATTTTTTTTAAGTTTATAAGTAACAAACCCAAGGGAAGAAGAAACATCCAAGGAAAGATAACAGAGTCCTAAAACTTTTCAAATGAATAAGAATGGAGCACAGCTTTAAAATCATGAATATCCATAATATGTTTACCATAATAGTCATAGAAAGATGACATAAACTAATCCAAATGCTTAGAAGCATTCAGAAGCAAAAGACAGAAATATTCTTTCTTCCAAAAACTTGATACTCTTTAGACTTGGATGTTTGTCACAACCCCTTTTTACACACACACAAAAACAAGTAATACTCATTTTTCTGAAGAGTAACAAACTCATCATATTCCAAATCCGAAGGAAAAGAAGAAACAAACAGAAAATTATTCACTTTAAAAACTGGCTTAGTTTCTGGTGTCATTTCAACGGGATCCAGTACCTGACAGCCTGAGAAGACATGATTGACAGACCACAATGCTTTACCAGAGATGGCCTGCAACTGTCTCCTTTGGGCTTCAGGTTTCTGACCAAGGCTCTTGCCTCCCCCATAGTGCCTTATTTAGGCAATGCCATGAGGTCAAAACTGCCAACATGAAAATTTCATCAAAATGCAAATTAAAGGTAATGCTGATAAATGCTAGAAATCTAAACATGAAACTGCAATCATTGCAAGCATTCTTAACCCTGGAAGATGCTGACATTTGTGCAGTCACAGAAACCTGGTTCAAAGCTGTGGCAAGCACCCCAGCCATACCGGGTTACTCATCCTATCACACATCCAGACCCCAAACTGTAGGCAGCAAAGCAAAAGGAGATGGAGTTGCAATATATATTAAAGACATACACACCTCCAGGCTGGTCAAACAGTATGGCATGCAGGAGACACTCCAGGTGCAGTTAACCATTGACAAGACCCCTATTCAAATCATAGCTAGCTACAGACCCCCAACTTTGAATCAAGATGGCCACTCCACCTATCTGGACCTCTTGAAATCTATCAAGATTCAACTCTTTACCCTGATCCTGGGAGACTTTAACTATTCAACCATAGATTGGAAGAACTACTCATTCCAAAACACAAATGCCCAGGGATTCCTTGATTTCATCAATGCACATGCCTTGGACCAGCTAGTCAACACCACCACAAAGTGATAATATTTTGGGCTTGGTATTAATGAACATGAGTAACCACTGCAGCATCTCTACAGTGTCATCATCCCTGGTAAGATCCAACCACAAAGCGGTCACTTTCGAAGTCACCATCTCCCCTGACCCCCCCCTCCCCAGCTAGGGTCAAACAAAAAAATTTCTCCAAAGCTGATTACAACCTCCTGAAGGAAGGTATAAACAGCTTCACAACCCCCTCCCCCTCCATAGGAACTGGCACATCTGTCCAAACCTACACCATTGTACTGTAGGAGCATTTATATAGCTGCATGGAATCAGTAATACCCAACAGGACAAAATCATCCTCCTCAAGGAAAAGTAAACCTGTCTGGTGGACATCTGTAATAAATAAACTCTATAATAAAAGGAAAAAAATTGCTGTCCACGACCAAGAAGGAGCGGGTTCCTAATTGGATGCAATCTCTCTTTAACCTTAACAAGCAAATAAGAGCACTAGTGAAATCCTCCAAAGCAAACTTCAAGGCCAAACTGGCCACATCTACTAAAGACAAACATAAGGCCTTCATATATGTTCGCAATCCCAAAGAGAGCACGCAGATCTGCTCAGAACTGGTGGTCAAGGACACCTCATACACAAATGCCATAGATATAGCCAACCTGCTGGCAGACATGTTCAGTGAAAACTTCATCCCTCTGTCCCCCCATCAGTAAATCAGGACATCCCCAGCACCTGCCCCCCTCCCCTTATCTCTAGGGGGCAAGTCATCACTGCCCTCTCAAAGGCAAAAAAATACAGACTCCATGGGACCTGATAACATCCCAAGCTGCATCCTACATGAACTCAGGCAGGAACTTGCAGCACCATTAGGTGCCCTATTCAACCAAAGCCTGAGTACTGACTTCATCCCTGCTGAGTGGAGGACAGCCACTGTCATCCCTTTGCACAAAGGTGGAGCATCCACTGATCCAGGAAATTATAGACCGATCAGCCTAACTAGCCTGATCTGCAAGGCCATGGAATAGATTATCATGTACCTCATTAACAAGGACAATGGAAACCTCCAAACACTCAGTTCCACACAGATTGGTTTTGTCAAGGGGAGGTCATGCCTATTAAATCTGGTCGGCTTCTTTGAAACAGTCACCAAAGCCATGGACAATGTGAAGATGGTGCACACCACCTACCTTGACCTGGCCAAAGCCTTCAATACTATTCCCCATTCGGGTATAATAGATAAACTCTCTCAACTAGACATCAATCCTGGCTCACTGATAGAACACATCTAGTCAAAATAGGGGAAGTCACCTCGAGCAGCAGTAGACCTGTAACAAACAGTGTACCCCAGGGATCAGTCTTGAGGCCTCTTTTCTTTGGGATATACTTTTCTGAGATGCAGGCCAAAACCAATAGGCTAAGGCTGTCCGAGTTTGCAGATGACTGCAAGCTGGGCACTGTCATCAATTCCCCTAGTAATGTGGACATCCTTTAAGAGGGTCTCACTCAAACAAATGACTGGTGCTAGAAATATGGCCTCAGACTGAATGCCAAAAAATGGATCATTATCCCCTTTGGGGAGAGTGGCGTCCCCACAAATTATCACATTACTAACAAGGTCCTAAGCATGCAATCAGTCATGAGGGACTTGGGCATCCAGGATGATAGCAAACTGACTTTTGACCACCATATTGCCTCCATTGTATGGAAAGCTTTCTGCATGGCCCACCTCATTAGTAAGGGTATCTCATCCCGAGACAAGGAGGTCATAACATCCCTGTATTCTTCCCTTATAAGACCCATTATTAAGTACAATACCCTTTTTGGCATGTACCTCAAAAAGCACATGCAGCAGCTGGAGAGACCACAGAGGTTCCTCACCAGGAGAATCCAAGGCCTCAAACATCTACCTTATGCAGACAGGCTAAAAGCCCTGTCCCTCTGCTCAGTCTCATACAGACTCCTCAGAGATGACCTCTGTCTGGAATAGAAAGCATTCTCAGACCCTGCCTTGATGGGACTGCTGCATATCCGCAAGTCAAGCTCTGCTTGAGTAACCCACACGTGTGACCTCATCCTGGTTTGTGACATCAATAGGACTTGTTGGCGGGATGGATTTGTGTCCCAGAGACTCCCCCTTCTTTGGAATAGACTCCCTCTCCATGTCAAGCAGAGTACCTCATTAACCCCTTTTAACCACAACCTGGATAACTGGATGGGGAAAAGAAAATAAACCCCTAGAATTCCACCTGTGTCCCTGATGGACAGTGGCATAGGGTGCTGACTTGTTGGAACATGGGCTAAATTCTTGGCTAGGCTTGTAAGGGCCTCTGGGCCAATAGCCTAATGACTTCATATGATCCTATGAACAAGATGACATCCTTCAGAATGCCTTTGTCGTAGTTCCGACCGCTGTGCTTTCTTGCTACAAATTACCTTTAAAAGTACCCCACCACTGCAACCATGAATAATTAAAATAATGCATGCCTAAATGATCATGCTAAAGTCTATCAGGATGAATTTTAAAATCTGAACTTAACTTTATGGACATATCCAGTTTTGAGAAACCAGAACCCTATGAACAATAGCACCAACTAACTGTAATTATAATGTGGCATGATCAGAAAAAAATAAGAATCTTTCAACAAGAGTCAATAGACAAAGGATGCAAAGACAAAATACATTTCTATTTTGAAAGGCCACTTAATAAATACAGGACAGGAGGGTTAACAAATGAATAATGATTAAATTGAGTAATATCCCCTAAAAGTTTAACATTATCAGGTTTAATGGATTGGTGGAAATTACATTTAAAGTCACCAGTCCACACAGTATGGTCAGCATGGCAATGAATATCCATCACATTTCAGATTACAATACTAGCCATAAAATCCTACCAGCAAGTACATGCTAATATTCATATACATAGTGTCAAGCAAATCACCACAAACAAAATATGTAATCCTGCTCACCTCATATCATGTAAAAAAGAAGTAAACTGGCACCACACAACACTCGATGATAAAGCAGATTTATTTAGCTTGCTTGTATCAAAAAACTTTTACCATGTAGACTTCTTCAGTAAAATAGTCAAACAGTTGAAAAGACAGTTTTTAAATACACACATAGGTGTGCTAGCTAAAATCATATGATTTATACGATAAAAATGTACATATTAACAAGTTAACAGTTTATAAGTATAAAATAATAATTTTATTCTGCCACAAATATCTTTTAAAACTAGTTTTAAAGTAAAATTATCATTAAGACCAGGAGATAGCTACACCTTTTTATGTCTATTCATAGTTTATTTAGTATAACTGTCTTTATCTCAGTGGCAGAAGTTTTTTGCTTTTATTTCACCTCATATCACCTCAGTCAAAAACAGAGTTGCCATTCCAGTAAACTACACCAGAGCAGAAATCCTGACCAAAAAGTAATACTGGAAGCCTCTCAATAAGGCCTGTAATCATAACCTATTCAGTAAAGACAGGAATCTGGTATCCCCAAAACAGACAGGTTGTCCGTGAGGAGCTTTAAACCATTATATACAATAGCATGTCTCAGTCAGGCAGTTTCATGGCATTCACATTAATGGACAACTGATGCATACTTATGTTTCTGCTTTCATTTTTTTATTTTTGTTGGTTTATCCTTTGCTGGTAGACATTGATGGTATGCCATGATCATGAGCATAAACATCAGCTGAAGAAAGATCAGAGGAACTTAAGGAACCATATCAGCTTCACTGACAGGCAGAAGGGTAGAATTGGTGGTTGAGAATGGAGAATCCAACCAAAAGCAGCTGCCATGACCTCAGGTAAGGCATACATGGTGGCACTGCTGCATAAGGTATCCATTATTACCAGACAAAGTACAGAAGTGCTTTCATAATTCTTACCTAAATGACCAACAGCACAGAAAATATAAGATTACAAGGAGTGATAGACCATGATACCATAAAATACCTTTATAACTTTAGATCTCAGTAGACGTATTTAAATAAGGACAGGCTCAAGTAATAGTGTGCAACTCCTCATCAATGTCCAAACTTCGTTCTAAATGCTGTTTTCATCTCTTAATTTGGAAACAGACAAAAAAATTAATTACATTTTTTCCATCACTATTTTAGCATCCACAACAATGCTGTTTGAGAAATGAACAAGCAAATGTGTTTTCTTACATACAGTCATTTTATAATCATAAACAGTAAGCAATAACCACAGAGAAGTATGCTTATGTCGATAGTTATCTGAAACTTAAGAAAATCAGTAAAAAAATCAAAGGTAACCTAAGCAAATGTTCTGTTGCCTAATGTGTATAATAGCCCTTATAGACTCAAAAGTAATACTCAAATGTGTTAATGCCTCAGACAAAACAAATTGCTTATTGAATGTAACAGATAAATCATTAACAGAAAATCTAATAACATTTCTACTCATAGACTCTGATAAGTTGTGCCTAAATATGGAAAACAGGCAGGGGTGTCCTCTTTCCCCTTTGTTATTTGTGTTATATTTAGAACCATTGGCAAATAAAATAAGGGTTTCAGAAATTCAAGGATATAATTAGTATGGTAATCAAGAAAAGTTGGCTTTACTTGTTGACAATATTATTTTGTACCTGATAAAACCAGAAAATGACATCTCAGTGTTGAACATTCTGAGACAATTTCAATTTTTTTCAGGATATACAATTAATGAAGATAAAACAAAAGCTATAGCTATAAATTATGTAACCACACATGAATTGGTTCAACAATACCCATATTTATGGGAACATAATAAAATGTAATAAGTATTTATGAGAATGGGTTAAAAAGGATTCTGTTATGAAAGCAAAGGATATGTGGGAAGAGATTATTAAACAAAAGATAAAACAAAAAACTGAGAAACTGGAAGCACTTGTCTATTGTTATAGATAGCAAGATACAAGCAGTAAAATGTTTTTAGTCCATTTAGTTTTATATAAAGGTCAGTCATGTTTTTATCACCCAGAAGAAAAGGTTTGGATAGTAATTAATACAGAATTGAAGGATTTTATCTGGGAAGGGAAGAGGGCGAGAGTCAAGTGGGATAATTTGATCCTTCCAGTAGAACAAGGTGTTTAGGATTACCTGATTTGAAGGGATATTTTTGAACTGCACAGTTAAGGCTCTTGCACATTACACAGACAGAAAACTGCAATTCAAAGTGGAATGGAATGATGATAAAGAAGGGGGGAATTCCAGAAATAAGGAGAGAGTGGGATTTTGGATCCAGATCATTAAGGAAAATAACAATAGTCATACAGAATATTATATTCATTAAGTAGCAGAAAGTATTGTAAAATCTGAGCCAACCTGGGAATGTAGAAAGGAGATTCTGCTGATAGAGATGACTACAATTAGGGGTATACAGAATAAGTAAGAGTGGAATGAAATTTACTGGAGGAAACTGACAAAGCAAGGTACTGGGAACAAATAGAGAGGAAAAGCAATAGAATGGGAAGATGCCAAGAAGACATATGGACTGCAGGCTAGAGGCAGCCTTTCCTATCAGGGATTGATATCAGAATATAGGCAAAGAGAAAGGGGTAGGGGAATACAAGTGAAAGACTTGCTCTGGCAGAGTTTTTAGTTGAATTCGCAACAGAAGCAGCTGTTAAGAAATGGATATTTTGTAGGGCATGTAAAATATTGCAAGATAACTACAGGAACCAATCAGAGGAGGTTAGAAAAGATTGGGAGGAGAGAGATTGGCTAAGCAATTTAAAACTCTCCACTAAACCTTAACTTTTTAAACAGGTAAAACTTGTTAACTACTTTCACATCTAACTTCTCTAGTGCACACTGCAGTGTGCATTTTTTTTTCATCTTACCTTTAAGCATCCCTGTGACTAGCACTTGCTCTAATACCTGCTGGAAAGCACTAGGAAGCCTTAAACTGAAACAAGCACTTGACTCTCCTTGTTAATAAGGAGAAATTAATAGTAGGCACTAAACAGCCTATAATTGCAAAGTGCCTTGCTAAGGTAAGGGAAAACAGCTCCTGTACTTTACAAAAAAAAAAAAAAAAAAAAAGCACCAAACCTGGCATGTCCAAGGGTCAGCTTCCGGTGATTTCTCCTGTCCACCTGGTGAATCTGGGCATACTGGGGCAATGCAGCAATTGCCTCATGTACACAGACAACCCTCTCCTCCTACCACCCAACACTACAACCTGTGAGAGATGCACTTACATAGCCAAAATGGAAGCAAAGCTCTCTCCACCCAAGATTGTGCTAGACAGTCAAGAGGAGAAGGTTAACACCCACACTACACCTCAAGCAACACATAGCCATTCTAAACCCACACCATCAACACCCACATATAGCAACACTAAATCCACATATGCAGAGGCCCTGAACTGTAACCTGCCCAAGCAACAAGGACCTCTGAAGCTGAAATGCAAACAAACACTAATCACAACCAAAGTGTCACATAGTTCACAACACCAGTGTGCCACCCAGCAACAGCCCCTAAGGCAAGACAACGTACCTAACCCTTTAGTCATAGGTGACTCTATAGTCCAGCACACTGATGTCCCACTCACCAGGTTGAACAAGGAGAAAATTACAGTCAGCTGCCTGTCGGGTGCCAGGATCCACCACATAACGCATGAACTCAAATCACTTCACAACAAGTACAAATATGACTCTGTCATTGTCCATGTTGGAGTGAATGACTTGAGACGTACCTCCCTGGACTACATGAAAAGAGACATGGAAGAGATCATGTGGCCAGGCAGGTATGACCCTAGCCCTGAGTAGCATCCTGCCTTCGCCCAGAATGATACCACAATATAAGGACAAAATGATTGACTTCAACAATTGGCTAAGCTTCTGGTGTCATTCAAAGGGGATCCAGTATCTGTCTGCCTGGGACAACATGATCAACAGACCACGATGCTTTGCCAGAGATGGTCTGCACCTGTCGCCCCTGGGATTCAGGTTACTGGCTAAGGCTCTTGCCACCCCTATTGTGCCTTTTTTAGGCAAAGTTCAAAGGACAAATCACCACCGTAGCAGGTACAAGCATGCAATATCTGAAGGTAATGCTACTCAATGCTAGAAGTCTAAACCTCAAAATGCACTCTCTCGAGGCACTCCTAAAAATGGAGAACATCGATATCTGCGCAGTAACTGAGACCTGGTTCAAGGCTCCAGAGAGCACCCCTGCACTACCAGGCTACAACTCTTACAACACTTTTCGGCCACCAAACCAGGATCGAAACACTAAAGGTGGTGGAGTGTCAGTATTCACCAAGGATATTCACACCACCAGGCTAGTTGCCCAGCATAATGTGTCTGAAATTCTCCAGGTGCAACTAACACTAGGTAAGACTGCAATCCAAATTGTAGCTTGCTACAGGTCCCCCACCATACCCCAAGATTCTCACTACACCTTTGTAAACATACTGAAAAATATTAAGATAGAACCAAACACCCTAATACTGGGTGATTTTAACTACCCTGCCATTAACTGGGAAAACTACTCATGTACCAACACCTTTGCCCAACGGTTCTTGGAATTCATAAATTCCAACGCCCTGGATCAACTAATCCATAGTCCCACCAGGGGCTCCAATATCCTAGACCTGGTCATTACCAACATGGGAAATCGATGCTCCACACCTATGGTCACCCCCTTGTTAGTCAGGTCTGACCATAAGCTAATCACCCTTAACATCCACATCCCACCCACACCCCCAGTAAGGAAACCTCCATAAAAACTTCTCCAAAGCCAACTTCATGCTACTCAAGTCAGAAGTGAGAAACTTCATGACACCCATTCAGACGGGAACTGAAAGTTCAACTGCTGAATCCTACACTAAGGCACTGTACGAGTACATCCACTCATGCATGAATCGTGCCATCCCAAATAGAACCAAGATGCTCTCATCCAAAAAAAGGAAGTCAATCTGGTGGTCCCCTGCCAAAAACAAACTTTACAACAAAAGGAAGAAACTGTTGCAGAAAAGAGGAAAATCCCAGGATGCAAAAAACTCCCTTACCAGCCTCAGTAAGAAACTGAGATCCCTCATAAAATCCTCCAAAGCTAGTTACGAAAATAAAATTGCCAAAAATTCCAAAGACAACCACAAGGCATTCTATAACTATGTCAAGAATCTAAATGGCAATGCTCAGATCTGCTCTGAGCTAAAACAGAATGGCATTAAATATACTGATCCCATGGATATTGCCAATATCCTGGTAGATCGATTCAGTGCCAACTTCACCCCCCTCTCACCCCCTAAATGGTCCATCTCAATACTGGAAGATTGCCAAATTCCGGTAATAACGGCCACACAGGTAAAAAATGCACTCTCCAAAGCTAGGAATACAGCATCCATGGGACCAGATGACATCCCGGGCTGTGTACTACATGAACTACAATATGAACTGGCACTTCACCTAAGTGTCATGTTTAATCATAGCCTCACCTCAGGTTTCGTGCCCACTGAGTGGCGCAGAGCTACAGTTATCCCACTCCACAAGGGGGGATCCACCTTGGATCCCAGAAACTACCATCCCATCAGTCTGATGAGCTTTATGTGCAAGGCCATGGAGCGTATTATCATGGAACTTATAAACAAAGACATTGGCAACCTTCAAACACTGGACCCCATCCAGTCTGGGGTCGTGAAGGGCCGATCTTGTCTACTGAACCTGATTGACTTCTTCAAATCAGTCTCCAGAGCCATGGACAAGGGTAAGGTGGTCCACACAGCCTATATAGACCTTGCCAAGACCTTTGACACCACCCCCCACTTTGGAATCATAGATAAACTTACTAAGCTGGGCATTAATCCCTACGTCACCCAATGGGTTGCTAACTGGCTTACTGATAGAGCCCACACTGTAAAAGGAGCTGACTCCAAATCCAGCTCCAGACAAGTGACAAGTGGAGTACCTCAGGGTCCAGTCCTGGGACTGCTCTTGTTTGGCATCTACTTCTCTGAAGTACAGGCCAACACTAAGGGACTCTGGCTAACAAAGTTTGCAGATGACTGCAAACTGGGAGCCATTATTGAATCCCCAAATGATGTGGATACTCTACAAAAGGGCCTTACAGAAACGGATGCTTGGTGCCAGAGCCATGGGCAAAAGCTCAATGCCAAGAAATGTATAGTTATCCCCTTTGGGAAGAAACATGTACCCGTGAATTACCATATAGGTGGCAGTACACTAAACATCGAAAGTGTGATAAGAGACTTAGGGACACAGGTGGACAGTGGTCTCACCTTCGATAACCACATCGCCACAACAGTCAGGAAATCCTTCTATGTCGCACACCTCTTCATTCAGAAAAAAGGAGGTCATTGTCCCACTGTACTCATCCCTCATTATACCCATTATAGAATACAACGCCCCGTTTGGTATGTACCTCTCAAGACATCTGCAACAACTGGAAAGGCTGCAGAAATACCTCACTAAAAGAATCACAGGCCTAAAGCAGATGCCCTACGCTGACTGCCTTAAAAAAACTCCAGCTATACTATGTCACATATCATCTACTCAGAGGCGATCTCTGCTTAGCATACAAGGCCATGTCAAACCCAGAGCTGTTGGACATGCTACACTTAAAGAAATCCCAATCCCTCAGAGCCACATGCTCCAGGGATCTAAACCTTGTCATCACAATAAACAAAACATGCTGGAGGGATAGGTTCCTGACCCAGAAACTCCCCAGACTCTGGAACAGATTGCCCATACATGTCAAGCAGAGTACCTCTTTGGCCATCTTCAAAAGGAACCTTGACGATTGGATGGGAGAAAGGAAATTCACCCCGGGGATCATGTCAGTCGCCCTGCTAGACAGGGGTCCAGGGAAGTAAATAGTGTGGGAAAAAATAGCCAGGGAATTGTTATGGCTAGGCTTGTATAGGCCCTAGGGCTGATAGCCTAGTACCAGCCTATGAACCTATGAACCTATGAAAAAGAAAATAGAACATATGTATGCCTCCGAATATGCAACAAAATGTAGAAGATTTAGGATTTTTGCTTTGAAGTGTATGTATAGGTATTTTTATAACTCAAGTAGACTTGAAAGAACTTTTCCTCAGGTAGATGGAAAATATTGGTGGTGTAATGAGAAAGAAAGAGGTAATTGAGAACATATGTTTTAGGAGTGTGATGAGTTGGCAGATTTAAAAAATTCCCCACTGTATACTCTGTCAGAAATACTGGGTGAGCAAATGGGTGTAACTAAAGAAATAATTTTTTGAGCTGTGGTACAGGATCTGAATTGCCTAGATATAATAAGACCTTGTTAAGTTTAATTCAGGTGGCTGCCAAGAAGCACTTACCAGAAAATGGAAGTCAAATTCTAAACCAACTGTTTTTGAAGCAGTGAATATTGTAATATAGATAAAAGAACTAGAAGTGTGAGAAAAGGGTAAGATCAAATTATATAACCCCAAAAATGGAAACTGTGGGAGCAGTACATAAAGAAAAATGTTTTGGAGAAGAAAATAGATTTAAGTAAGGAAGGAATTGACCAACTTACATAATGTTGAATTGATTATTTATACAGAAAGTATATGTGATGTACAATGTTTTTAACTGTGAACATGTTAACGTGATTTGTTTTCTTTTATAGAAATGCAAGTTTGCCTATTTCACAAGTGATAATTTTGCTAAAGGTATTTTAATTAGAAAACAAAAATAATTTCTTCTCACATATAAAATAGAATTTAGGACTGGAGGTCTTTCTGTATTTTGTACTACTATAAAATGTTCTCAGAAGGTACAAAAACGTCTTCACCAAGTCAGTAAATATTTTAGGAGTCACTACTACTAATAGGGCACATTCATCAACAGCAAAGCACTGATAAACTCTTGCTGTTGATTAAGAGTTTGCTTGAAAAAGCAGCCTCATAGAAGTACAGTTGTGTAAGTAAACTTACAGCAACAGTAGACATAGTGCTGCAGTAGACTTAGCTTTATGAGTTATATCATAGGTAAATACTGGGTTATTAGTCTGCAGACTATTACAAACCTAACCAATAATCAGAGATCAGAACCAAACCTTGTACCTTGTATCCATGAGATAAAGACATTAACTATTATGCCAACCCTTCTTCCATCCTGCACAGGATATAACAGCTGCCCAGCTTCTAAAGATTTTGGGCCACCATCCATCCATCCAAAACGTTTGTCATCTTGAGCTTAGCTGACTAAAAGTCAGGCTTTGCCACAAAGTTGTTCAGAAATTTCATGCCAACTGAGAGAGGCAAGCTAAACCCTGAGAGGATATTGCTAGGAAAAGAAAAAAATACATGTCCACACACATCCTGGCATAAAACACGCACAAAAACAAGGGTGGGGGTTGGTGGGAGGGAGTGGCTTTTGCAACAGTGATCATTTGACCATTTGCTGTTTTGGTAAGTTTACTTACACAACTGTACTGTGTTCATCACTGTGGCCATGGCTACAGTAGCCTTAGCTGTATGAATAGATTGCAGTAGTTTAAAATAATTGAGAAGAGGAAGGAGAGGGGCCCAGGAGCCCCTGGAGAATGGTTCTAACAAAGCTGGTCCTAGACTTAGAGAAGGAATCTAGTTTATAGTGTTTTATAAATGTATGCACAGACGACCAAGTTGCTGCTTCTAAAATACTTCTAGAGTCCAACCTTTCCAAAAAGCCACAGATGAAGCCAAGGTCCTGGTAGAATTGGCCTAGACCTTGTCTGGAATAATTTTGTTGTGGTGTAAATAACAAAAGGTAATAGTGTAAGACAACTATTTGCAAATAGTCTGCTTTGAGAAAGGTTGTTTCTTCTTCCTACCTTCACAAGAAATGAATATCTGACCAGAAGTTCTGAATAATTTTGCTCTGTCAAGATAGTACCTGAGCTGTCTGTGGGCATTCAAAGTATGAAATATCCTTTATATATTTCCAGTGGAATTAAAGCTCTTTTGACTGAGGTGTCTAGCAGACAGCCCAGAAACACAATCCTGTGAGAAAGAGTCAGAAAAGACTTTTGAATGTTCTCTTGTAATCCAGGCATGTACAGGAGATTTCTGACCCAAGAGAGATTCCTAACACTTTGAAAAAGAAGACCCGACAAAGATAAGCAAGTCACCTAAATATGGGAAAATGTGGATACCCTGCAGCATACAATGGGCTATTGCAGGAGCTAAACACTTTATGAGCACAGTTGGAGCAATGGATAGTGCAAAGGGTAAGGCGGAGAACTGATAATGTGATGCAGACACACAAAACTTTAAAAAATCTAGATGAATAAAAATGTGTTGATATGCATCTTTTAAATTTGAAGTTACTAGAAAACTCAAATGATGAAGGAGGAGTAACAGCTTGTGAAGTAAAAGGATTTTGAATTAGGGCACTATCAAAAACTGGTTTAGGAAATAAAGATCCAGAGCTGGTCTCCAAGAATTTTCTTCCTTTGGTACTAAAAATATTCATGAATAAAATCCTTCCCCAAACCAAGGAGGTGGAACAGCTTCTATTATCCCCTGAGGCAGCATATGATGGCACACTTGAGGAAAGAGAAGATTCTTCTCTGGCAGCTGAGGAGGAATTCCCTGAAAAGGCTGTTCCTCCCACTGACATCTGAAGCCTGGATAGATCACAGTCAGGACCCATTTGTCTGAAACAATCTGTTGCCAAAATGAGAAATGGAGATTCAGACCTTTGGAAGGATTATGGGACTGGCAGGATGGTGGTGGTGGTGGGGGGGGGGCAAGGCCCTTCAAATAGTTATTCAGACTTATTTGACTACAAAACGTACATCTACCCACATTCAGAAGTTCCTTCCTTATTAGATTGTGTCTTACTATGCAGTCATGCTTGCTTTTTGTAACATAACATCTGTTTTAAACTTTGAATTTTCTTATAACCAAAGCAACATCTTGTGAAATGTGCTAATGTTTCATAATCATTTTCTTAACCTTAGCAGTGTTTCAGTTATATGTAAGCAGACTTCTAACTTTATCATGTGTATGTTTACTGACTGCTCCATCTTTATTATTTTCTGAGAAAGTAGGTTCAGCTGTCATAGATCTGCATTTCTTAAAACTCCTCACAGATTTTCTGTACTTACTCTAGCCTCTATTTACTAATTCCATAGTGGTACTGTTTAACTGTATACACATATTTTCATCTTCTGTGTTTAATTTGGCTACCCTGTAGAGTTTTTTTAGTTTTATATGTAATGATAAGACTTTCATTCACCTTTTTTCTAAGAACATCTATAGATTAAATGCATATGACAATTGTGAAACTAGAAATGTTGTTTGTTTGGCTAGATGTGTTATATACCAAACATATTACATGAGGAAAACAAACCCAAGACTAAAAAACTGCATTTTAGTCATTTGTCTGAGAATAGAAGAGAAGTAGTTATGATTGCCCTATATAAACATATTAAAGATAAGGGACTTAAACATGGTGTTAATTTTTCTATCTTGAAAGTTATTAATAATAATACATGTGGGGGAAGTATCAATGACCAAACTGAAAAAGAAGAATTTAATTGGATTAAATTCGGGATTTAATGTCCTGGAATTAATGGACATGCTGCACCTCAGAAAATCCAAATCCCAGAGACTTGAACCTCAGCACTGAAATAAATAGGACATGCTGGAGGGACAGATTCATAACCCAGAGGCTCCCTTCACTCTGGAATAAAATCCCAGTCCAGGTTAGGCAGAGTCCCTCACTGACTCTCTTCAAGAGGAATCTTGATGAGTGGATGGGAGATCGTAGGTTTACCCCGGGTATCACTTCTGTGTCACTGTTAGACAGAGGCACAGTATACTAACCTCGAAAAAGGGCATAGCAAAATAAATTTAAAATGGGTGGCGAAAGCCAAACACAGTCTGGCTAGGCTTATAAATGCCCTAGGGCAGATAGCCTAGTATGAACCTATGAACCTATGAACCTATGGATTTTATGTCTAGGAGCACATATTTCACCTGGACTAAATGGCTATGTTTCTTTAAAACCTTTGTTAAAAGAGTACCCAAAATGAGCCTAATTGTTTGATGTTGTGATTATGCTATTGTATAAGTACAGATGCTGTTACCCATTAGTATACCTGAAGAAGCCTTTTATTAGACGAAAGTTTTTACTAGCGGTTTTAAGTTTTAACAGTGAATAAATTTTATTTGCTTACCAGCTGCTCATGGTTCCTGTGACTTTTGTTTGCTCTTTTTTTTGCCTTTGAAGTCACTGGATTTATTTGCATTACTGGCTGTGTTTTGCTTTGTTCGGGATGCACAGATAGAGGCCTTTAGTATGTATTTTGGCAAGGATGCTGCCATCATTTTTTGATTTAGTTTTTCTGAAGCAGAAAGGAAGAAAATCAAGGGTGAGGACACTAATAATGGAGTTTGGATTTAGAACTATAGAACAGGCAAGGGAATTGAAGGGAATTCATAAAGAAAATTAAGAAGAAATCGAGACAGAGACTCAAAACTGAGGACAATAAAAATGGAGTGTGGGTTTAGAACTATAAAAGAGGTATAAAGAACTGACAGAAAGTCATTCAGGAAGTTAAGAGGAGTTAATAATCCTGTTCAAATGGAGTTTATATCATCTTTTAGTGTGTTATTGTAAGGAAGCTGTCTTGTAATTTGATGACTTGAGAAAGATGGGTTTGTATCTTCTATTGTTTGTTTGTCATATTTCTGAGGAGGATGAACTTGTTGTCTAGATTTTTTTTGGGGGGGGGGCTCTTCCAAAGTTTCCTACTCTGGTCTCTTAATCTGTAGAGTACTTTAAGTTCTTCAGTGAGTCAGTGATTTGAGATGCCAAGAAGGATTAATTAGTATAGAGATTTTAGGCAAGTATTTGCCTGATAAGCTGAGAAGGGAACTGATAAGTGATATGGCAATAATCATGAATAGTAAGTATTGACCAATGTCTGCACAGTGTTTACATTGCTTATATCAGTCCAAAAATAAAGAACTTCAGTAGTAGTTTCAAATGCCACATGAGCAAATTATTCCTCCACACCATGCACAGTTGCTCTCACAGAGTCAACAGAAATAGCCAGTGGTTTCAAAATCTGAAGTGAGATTAAGTATTTATTAAATATGAAAGATGTATCAGTAACCCAAATCATCACAACATTTCTTCAAGGCTCCCGCTTGAAATGTTGGCACCCAAAATGCCGAGTGCTGACACCCACCCCCCAAAAAAAAGACTGAACATACAGGAGAAGACCAAATCTCCAACATCATTCTTCTCATTTAAATTTCTTTTTTGTAGGGGGGGGGGCAAGTAGGGTGACCACCTTTTCAAATGCCCAAAGTGGGACATTTTTGTAGAAATGCAAGATTTTGCAGGACAAACCATGCTCACAGCCAGTGCAAAGGATTGAACTTTAATTCTTTTGCCAGAATAAAAGTTTATTCTTGCAGCATTTGATTTACTTATGCTGTTTCAAATAACATTTAGGTGTTTCAATGCAGGAAATTTTTTTTTTGCCTAAAATGTCAGGACATTTGAAGTTTTAAAGTATTTTTGCAGGGCACAACTACCCAAATAGAGACTGCCCTATACAAAGAGGGACAGGTGATAACACTAGAGGCAAGCTCCCCTACACCCTCCGATGTGGGGTGGACAAGCCTCCCCAAACCTATATACACTAACCTCAGAGAAAATGGAATAGCCATCTCGGACGTAGTATAAGTCCATTGTTTCGGCCATTCAGTCTCTATGTTTCAGGACTTGCACTAGTGGCTTCTGACATTTCAAATGGTTACTTTTCTTCAGTCTAGGGGTGTAGAAATGGGCATCATTTTAGTTTAGTGGCCAAATGTGCCATGGAAAGTTTGACTACATCTGCAAAGGAGGTAACATGGCCAGAAGCAGGAGAAGAGGGAAATGCACAAGTCACTGTTTTTGGTGCTCCTTTCATTGATCTAGTGCAGGACTGCTAGGAGACACAGTATCAGTAGGAGAAGAACAGTCCTGATGAATGGAAGGCTCAGTGTTAACCGTGGAATCTTATTTATTCCGTGCCATGCCATCTTACCAAGATGCAGAAATTCTGTCATCACCAGATTCAGCAAGTTATAACATTTGGGATACTGACAAACCATCATTTGGATTCCCCAACATACATACATACATACATACATACATACATACAAATATTTCAAGCATGGGAATAATACCCTTCTAGCATGCCAATATACCAAAACAGTTGTTCCTGTAATAAGTGTCCAAGCTGTTCTTGAAAATATCTAAACTAGTTCTTGCTTTGATGTAATTTGGTAGTCTATTCCATGCATCAGCTTCTCTCTCAGAGAACCAATTAGTACACTTCTCTTTCCTATAGAATAATGGTAGATTATGCTTCAAGCCCAGATACAGAAGGAAAAACAGTCTGAGAAGCAACTATAGACGACGCAGTTGAAGCAGTTGTAGCTATTTCTGGTGTAGAAGAAAGCTGTATATAACAGGAAGGTTGGCATACTGTTTAAGGTGTTTGAGAAACTGCCCCCCCCCTCAATCCACCTTGCACTGACTCATCCAGCTACCTCTAATATTATTTCATCCCACCCAAACAATCCCTCCCCTACCAAAAACTAATTTTCTCCCTAATATCTATTGTACTATACTCTCCAATCTCAAATATTCTATTACCCTCTCCATGCATAATATTTTCCTAACCTACTAATGACTAGTAGCTATATATTTTGAAATGTTAAACCTACAATTGAGTTTATAACAATATTCACTTTATGTAAATGTTGAAATTTCTGTATTGAATTATGTCTTTCATTTTTGTAACATTGTAACAAGCCAATTGCAAATATCATGGAGCTTATCTGTAAATATTTAATTAGCTGTATGAACTATGTCCTTCTGTAACATGTGAAATGTAACTTGCAATTATTGTGGAGCCTTTCTCCCCGGGCTTCCACTGAAAATGGGCTCTTCTTAGCCCAGTGGACTTCCCCGGTCATCAAACTTAACTAACTAACTAACTAACTAACTAACTAACTAACTAACTAACTAACTAAAATGGCTCCAAACAGCAGCTTGCCTAGTATTCACCTATGAAATGCTGGAAGAAGCAGCCTGAGATTGAGAAGCAGAGCTGGTTAATATACATAAACCAGTAGAGGCCATTGACTGCATAACATAAATGGCTGGTGAAGCAGTCCTGGCATTTTTAGGAAGAAAATGCACAGAACTGTCTGGTCTAGGACAAGATTGTTGAGAGAGTAAAAAAATGTTGTTTGAAGTTAATTTATTTATTTTAAAAACAAAAAAACACAGAACCCAGGTAAATCCAAGTGCACACACAATGACAAATATGTAGTTCAACAAGAAAAATGGTGCACTCAGAAAGCACAAGCAGGTAAAATAAACACGTTTATTCACAAGATAAGCGCTTTCACTAAAATGTTAAAACTTTTGCTTCACTAGATCAACCACTGTAAACCCACAAACATCTTATATAACCAAGATAACCCAATCAGCATCTGCAAAGAATCCATTGATCCTATAAAGGGAGCCTAGTTTCTAATGTGTAGATTTAATGGTGTGCAATATATGCTGGTCATATTTGAGACTGTCATCCATTAAAATGCCTAGAAGTTTACTGTGAGTTACATTTTCAATGATGGTATTATTTGCTGACTTTATGGTAAAAGATTGCTTTTGATTTTTGGCAACTTTTTGAGGTGAAACACATTAACTTAGTTTTCTTACGGTTGAGTAGGAGGTTTGATTCTTTTTGCCAGGTTTCTACAGAGGAGAAAGATTTCTGGGTAATATCTTCAAGCTTATTTATTGTTGATGCCACACATATTAATGTAGAGTCACCTGCATACTGAACTAAACTAGCATGGTGACTGGAGGTGTGGTGTCACTAATAAATGTATTAAATAGGAGATGACCTAGGATAGAGCCCTGAGGGATACCTATAGTAACTGGCTGCAAGGATGAGTAGGTTTGTGGCCATTTAATGGCTTGTTGCCTTCCAGATAGGTAACTAAGGAATCACAACAAGGAGTACTGTGAAAGTCCTATTGAGGAAAGTCAAACGAATAGTTGCTGGTATGAGACAGTATCAAATACCTTTGACAAGTCTGAAAACATGGTGGGCATAAGCAGACCTTTGTTTTTATGTTTTTTTACACTGGTAAAATGTAATAGAGCAGTAGTGGTGCTGCGCTGGGGCCTAAAGTCATCCTGTATTTGTGAGAGCAGGTTATTTGAGGTTCAGTAGTGCATCAGCTGCATATGGATGCATTTCTCTAATATTTTGGAGAGGGGGAGAGAATCAGTATCAGACTGCAGTTATTAAATTCTGTGGATGTAACACCATTGTGCAGTGGTATGATGTAGGATTTATTCAACAGTGATGGGATGTATCTTTCTGCTATAGACCTATTAATTAGTACGGACACAGGGAAGGCTATGACTTCTGCAGCCATTTTTAGGTAGTCTGGTAGTAGTTAGTCTACAGCTATGGAGGTAGCTTTTAGTTTAAGGAGCAACTTCCTTACAAGTGAGGTAGGTACTGGACTAAAATTGAAGAACTGTGGGTGGTTTTAATTGGACAGAGGTAGATTGAGGGGGGGGCAGATGTGTTAGTGTCTAACAGAGATAGTACTGATTGTATAAAGTAGGAATTAAACTGTGTAGGGATAGAGTCTGTCATGTCGTCTGTTTTTGGAGAGGGATTGGTGGTCTTGCCAGGGTGGAGTAGTTTATTTAGTGGTAACCAAAAAAGTTTTTGGTTGTTTATATGTTTGCCTTGTAGAGTGGTATAGTTTGTTTGCTTATCCTGTTTGACATGGAGGTTTGCAGGGTTTCTAAGATTGCTAGAAGGTATTTTGAGTTTAATTTTTATACGAGTTTTTTTTCAGATTTTATCTCTTTTTATCATTTTTTTTGTTTCTTTTGTCAGCCATGGTGTAGGGTTGGACTTTACTCTTTTATTAAGTACTGATGCTGGATTATTTGCGGTCTGTAAGAATACATTATTAAATATTCTACAGCAGTATCTAGTGGCATCATTCTAAGTACATTCCAGTTATATTGTTCTAGTGTTTCATTGGAAATATCTTTTCTGAATGGTTGCATTTTGTTTTTAATTATAGATAATATGTTTATCTAGATTATGGTGAGTTCTAATAGCATATGTTGGTATGTGGTCACTTATGCTATCAGACAGGCAGCCTACTATTTCAGTCTGTCTGGTTTGCTTGTAAGAATCCAGTCTAATGTTGAGTGTCTCCATGAAGATTTACTGATTCTAGTAGGTGTGGTTATTAATTGTCTGAAGTTTACAAGTTTATGGATTTACTGGGGGCAGTGGAATTTATGAGTTGCCCGTCTATATTTAACTCTCCAAGTATTATAGTTTTATGGCTACTTTGTTGAGATATCCAATACAGGATGTTTCAACAGTATCAATATTATTCCCTGCTGGTATATAAATTGCTGTTAACCATATAGTATTCCTATTGTTGATTTTTAGGAGTGTTATTAGTAAGTCAGCATTGTTAAATGTGGGTGTTTCCTATGGAAGTAAGGTAATGATTAGGGAATTTTATACATGATTGCTATACCACCTGTACACTTGTTTTGTCTGTCATTTCTGTGTATATTATATCCTGGGAGGTGATCTCATTATCCTTTATTTCTTTTTTTAACCAGGTTTTAGTAGCTATGACTACATCAGGAGTGCATGTGGCAAGATAAGCATGTATGTCATGGATTTTATTGCACATATGCCTTAGGTTCATATTTAGTAAGGTGAGTTTGGGTTTTGTATTTTGCTGAGATGTATTAAGTGACTGGTTTATTTGGGGGTTTGAAGTGATGGTTTTATGATCAGTGGGACCTGGGTTAAGGTGAATATCTATGCTATTTTTAATTGATATTTTACAGAGAGTGGAGTGTGGCCAGTTATATTTTGGTCTTGGCTTGATATTTGATCATAAATTTGGATGCTTATTTTTAAGATATTTATAGAAAAATAGATCAGATATGGTTTGTTAATAGAGACAGGGTGTTACGGAGAAAGACAGGCTGGGTAAATGTTGATATTCTTTGTGAGGGATCAGTTGAAGTCCTAAGTATTTGAAGGAGGTGGATTTGATAATTGGTGATGAAGTCTAGTAGAGATAGGAGAAATAGTAAAATAATCTGACTTAGGGGCATGTTATTTAACTTGGATTTTATCTTTGTTGTAAATTAGGATAAGAAAACATTAGGGGGGTAATGGGTTGGTTGTAGAGATGTAATTTGATAGCTGTAGCATGCAAGGATAAGACAATATGAGAGAGAGTCTTGGGTGGTAAACTAGAGTGGATCTTACTATTGGGAGTAATTGTAATGATTGTTTTCCTACTGGAAAGAACTATTGCTATTGGTTAGAGGAATATGGGTGGTGCTATGGAAGTATAAATGTAGAGTAAGAGGGTGGGTGGAATTTGGGGGTAGGGAAGGGGAGAGGTGTGAGCTTGAGGATTATCAAGGGTGAACAATGTGGATTGAAAAGTTCTCAAGAGACAGAGAAAATTTAATGTAAACAGCCGCACATTTGTTGTGAGATAAGTAAAAGGAACAATGCAGTTTAAAAGGCCTCTGTGCTAGTAAATGAATGTCTTGATTTTGTTGCTCTAGGACACAGTTTTAGTAGGAAAGTTAATCCAATACCACCTTGACCTGACTAATGGTGATAACAGTAAAAAACTGTACTTGACTGTCTGAACAGCTGTGTAACGTAAAGAGGTTTCTATGGACTTTGAAATGCAAAGTCCAAAAGCTTACATTAACCTCCATGGAACAGCAAAACAATGAGAAAAAGTAAGCCAGAATGCAGTAGTCCAGCTCTGGAAAAATACTGGCTGAGAACTCAAAGTGGTTACACAGGAAGAGTAATAAACTTAAGGAAGGGAGACAGTGGAGTGCTAAAAAACAATGAAGTAAGCACAGCTAAAGGTGAAAGTACCAATGGGATTGCTGTGGTCTAAGAAAATGGAGCTATTGTAGTGGACAGAGTTCTTTGTTTTAGGCTGCCATAATATTTATAATTTACATACAAAAATAGCCCACAGATTGGTGTTCAAACTGCAGACTTCACTGTTACATACATATCCATTTGCTTTCAGGGACACTTCTACAGTATATAAAAATAAAAACACACTAAAGAGACAGTTGAGTGCACTGAGTCGATGTTTACTCTGCACAAATACTAGCTCAGAGTTGAAACTGGTTTAATAACTGTCTCAGGCAAGGAGAAATAAGAAAGGAAGGGGGAGACCAAGGGTGGCTTCCTTGAAAGCATGCTAAATAATTGGAGTAACAAGTCCAGAAGATGTGAAGAAATATATAAGGGAAATAAATAGTTTGAGTTGTAGGAATAAATGCCTCTGTCTGTTAGGAAGGAGAGAGTAAAAGCTGATCAGCAGAATGTCAGTGGAAGAGGACTTACAGACTGTAAGGCTATTGCTTACAAACTAGGACACTGAAGCACTTGTCATCAGACTAGTCACTATGCAGGCATAAATATATGCAGAACATGGATGTCCCTGACACTTACGTAAAGCACAAGGCTCGAGGTGGTACAAAGTTTGTTTTAGTTAAATAGTGGTTGGATTGAATGAACCCGGGCTGCCTGTTTGGATAAGCCTGCTGTGTGTATACTTAATTTTCAAGTGAACCTGTTGAAAAAAAAAGAGAAAAAAATGTATTTAAGTTTCAGTAGAAATGCAATTAAATTATTATGGGGTAAACTATATACAATGGAACACTGCCACCAGTAAATGCACTGATATTGTAAGTTTTTTCTTAATTAATATAGAAATTAATTTCTGTAATACAGTTGCTGTGATGGGTCCACTTGGCTTACCACCTTAAACAACATATCCTCAGAAGGAAATAAACAGTACTATTTTGTTAACAGCCTTACAAATTAAGGACATTAATATTTCAAAAATCTGCTTTTTGGCACCAGAACAGCAAAGGGACAATGAACAATTAAGGATAAGGCAGGAACATTTGCAAAAATATCTCAAAACCTCACAGACTCTTTAAATACAACAGAAGTTTTAACAAGCACTTACACTAACTTACATTCCAACAAACTCTTTTTTTGACAGTGAAAGGACTTGATAGTGCTATGAGATATGTACTGTTTAGGCAACCTTTCTAGCTTATTTAACATCAGATATAAAGAGTTATGTTAATAAAATAAACATTGATTCCTTATGAAACTGTAGAACTATGATGACAAATATCGAGCACCATTACAATTGCTGACACAAATCAGCTAAAGTACACACAATGGTTAAAAGTTAAACTGGAAGTGACCAGAACTGATACATCCACTGCAGAAAGAGCTGGTGAAGCACTGTAGTCAGTTGCAGTGCCAGAATGTAAAGAACTTTTCATACTAGGCAGGCCTGCTGAGAAAAGTACAAGACAATTTTGGAACTCACATTGGAAATGATTGGCAATTATATTTCCATTGTAGAAATGGATTGCTGTAAATGTCTAAGTGAAGCTGTTTTCCAACATTCCTTCTTTTGCCTGCACACAGACTGCAAAGTTTGTTGACTTTTTCAACAGTAACTGCAAAAGCAAAACTCAGATACCAATTATTCCATCATTGCAAACTATGTAACTGCTGCAGAAGTGCCCAAATAAGCAATAGATAGTAAGATAGGAAACATAGAACGTAATCTTCCAGAATCCCCCAAACAAACAGGAACTGGAAGAAGAGTAGGGACACTTTCCCTGGTGTCTTGGCCAAATTTTCCCAGTCAACAGAATACAGCTTTACTGGAAAGGCTCACCCAGACTGTGCTACAGTTTGCTGTGAGGGAAAGGTTAGTTTGCTTTTTATTTGTTGCATTTTGTATTACTTTATTGCCTTTTTCTATTTTGTATACTGTGAATTGTTTTCTTTACACTGTGTTTTACTTGTATTCTGCTTTTAACTGCATATTCAAACTTGAAAAGAGACCACGGTTCTGTCTCTTGTGAGTCAGACAGAATTTTTTCCCATCCTCTCACCCGGTTACTGTTGTGTTCTTAAACACCACTGTCTTTCTAGTTGCCTTCCCCTTATGTTAATTTGACCATATATTTCATTTCCTCTCTGCTTTTACTGGCTGGTGTGAGTAAGCACAAAATTATCATTTTACAAAATCACGCCCCTTCAACTATTTAAATTAATTGGCCATCCTACTGTATTCCATAGTACTAGAATACAAAAGTGGCCACTCCCTTTCAATCTATCTTGCTGTTTTAAAAATAGTGACTCTCCACTAAAACTTAACTTTTTAGACAGGTAAAACTTAAGTTACCTACTTTCACATCTAACTCCTCTTGTGCACAGTGCAGTGTTCAGGATAAACCATTTTTTTCATCTTTCCTTTAAGCATCTATTGCAAGACCACCAGTTATTAGAGAGCCCACATTCTGCCTCTCAGTAGTCATCTTGGGATTAGTGCTTCTGTTTTTTCCTGGTGAGAGAGTGCAGTTACATTATTTCCTGGAGAATGCTGATCACCAGAAAGCTTAATAACTGGTTTATAGGTGACAGCTTGGAATTTGTGCTTATATTCTGATCCTGGTGAGAGCAGGAGCAGAGTGCATTGATTCCTGACTCTTTCTGGTTGGAGAGTGAGTGTCTGTGCTTAACATACCTGATTGGTCTGGTTGCTATTTGAAGCATCTACCAGAAAAAGGCTACAAGCCTGCAGACCCTTGCATCATCTGGGACAAGACCGTGGATTACCAAACAGGCTGTGGCCTGCTTCTTTTCTTGGGATTGGTGCTAACATTTTGCTTCTGATGAGAGAAGAAGCAAAGGAGTATTGTATCCCAACAGAGTGAAGCTGTGCTGAGACCAGCATTAGTAGTAGCCAGGCAGTAGCTATTCATGTGACTCCCCTCTTTTCATCATTCTTGACAAGCTAATTCTTTCTTTTTCACTAAGTACTGCTTGATTTTTTTCTAACTTCAGAATATCTGCCTAAATACTTCATCCTTAAATTTTCAGGGTCTACATATTAGTTTTCCCTCAAATGCTTTGCACTGCTCTGTACAGACTCAGACACCTTGAGTGACATTTTTCCTGTAAAAGGACTATATAAGAAAACAGCTCCAGTACTTAGTAATAATGACCATCCCTCCTGGCATGTCTAAAGGTCAGTTCCCTGTGCTTTTTCCTATTAACCTGGTCAACTTGGGCATTCTGATGCAGTGTAGCAACTGCCTCATGTGCACAGACAACCCTCTTCTCTTATGTCCCAACACTCAAACTTGTGAGAGATGCACTTATATATCCAAACTGGAAACCATGTACTCTCAAGCCAAGACCGGAATAGCTGGTCAAGAGGAGAAGCTCAACACATGAACCACACCACTTGTAACACATAGCCCTCCAGAACACCCACCATCACAGCTCTCACATAAAAACACAAACCACACACCCACCTTCATGGAGACTCTCAATAGAAATCTACCCAAACAGCAGAGACCTCCAAGGTAGAAATGCACTCAACCACCACAACACAGCACAAATCACAAGGCACATAACTCACCTACACAGTGTGCCCCTCAATGTAATCCCCAAAGGCAAAACAGCTTGCCCAATACACTAATCATAGGGATTCGATAGTGAGGCACACTGATGTCTCACTCACTAGGTTGAATAAGGAGAAGGTAACAGTCAGCTGTCTATCAGGTGCCAGAATCTGACACATAACACACGCACTCATGTCACTCCACAACAAGTACAAGTTTGACTCTGTCACTGTCCATGTGGGTGTGAATGACCTGAGATGCACCTCTCTGGGCTACATGAAAAGAGACATGGAGGAGCTCTCGGATTATGTGGCCCAGGCAGGTATGACCCTAGCCCTGAGCAGCATTCTACCATTGCCCAGAATGATACTGCAGTACAAGCAGAAAATGATTGACTTTAACAATTGGCTAAGTTTCTGGTGTCATTCTAAGGAGATCTAGCATTTGTTTGCTTGGAATGACATGATTGACAGATCTCGATGCTTTGCCAGAGGTGGCCTACATCTGTCACCCCTGGTTTCCGGATACTGGCTAAGGCTCTTGCCACCCCTATAGTGCCTTTTTTAGATGATGTTCCAAAAGACTAAATTACACTGTAACAGCTATAAATAAATATAATCTGAGGGTCATGCTGATCAATGCTAGAAGTCTAAATCTCAAGATGCACTTCCTTGAAGCATTCCTCAAAATGGAGAACATCGGCATTTGTGCTGTAACGGAGACCTGGTTTAAAGCAGCAGAAAGCACCCCTGTGCTACCAGACTATAACTCATTCCACATCTTTTGGCCCCAGAACATGGACCGAAGCTCCAAAGGCAGTGGTGTCTCCATATTCATAAAGGATATGCACACCTCCAGACTAGTAGCCCAGTATAATGCATCTGAAATACTTCAGGTACAATTAACATTGGGTAAGACGGCGATTCAGGCTGTAGCCTGCCATAGGTCACCAACCATGTCGCAAGACTCTCAATCCATGTTCCTAAGCACCCTGGAAACTATTAGGGTCCAACCCAACACTCTCATACTAGGTGATTTCAACTACCCCTCCATCAACTGGGAAAACTACTTGTGCACCAATACACTGGCCCTACGCTTCCTGGAATTCATCAATTCCAGTGCCTTGGACCAGCTCATTCTTACCCCCACTAGAGGAAGCAACATGTTTGACCTGGTTATTACTAACATGGGCAACTGTTGCTCTACACCAATAGTCAATTCCTCCCTGGTTAGATCTGACCAAAAACTAATCACCATGGAAATCCACATCTCACTCATACCCTCTGCAAAGGTAACCACCATGAAAAACTTCTCCAAAGCTGACTTTGGGCTCCTAAAAACAGAGGTGGCTAACTTTACGACACCCATGTCAATGGAAAATAGATACATGACTGCCAAATCATACACCAATGCATTGTACGAACACATACATAAATGCATGGAACTAGCCATACCCAACAGAACCAAGACACTCTCCTCCAAAAAAGGAAGCCAATCTGGTGGTCCGCTGCCATTAATAAACTCTACAATAGAAGGAAGAAACTGTTACAGAAAAAGGTGAAGTCCCAAGACTGGAAAAACTCCCTTATTAGCCTCAACAGAAAGATGAGATCCCTCATCAAAATCTCTAAAGTCAGCTATGAAGGCAGAATTGTGGCAGACACTAAAAACAACCACAAAGCCTTCTATAGTTATATTATAGGTTCATAGGTTCATAGGTTTATACTAGGTTATCTGCCCTAAAGCATTTATAAGCCTAGCCCAAAGTTTTGTGGCTTACGCCACCCCTTATATGAAAAAATACTGTGCCCATTAGTTTGTTGTGCCTCTGTCCAGCAGTGACACAGAGATGATTCCTGGGGTAAACATACAATCTCCCATCCACAGGTCAAGATTTCTCTTGAACAGAGCCAGCAAGGTGCTCTGCCTCACATGGACCGGGATTTTATTCCACAGCATAGGGAGTCTCTGAGTGATAAATCTATCCCTCCAGCACATCCTATTTATATCCGTGCTAAGGTTTAAGTCGCTTGCTCTAGTGGTTTTGGTGGATTTGGATTTTTTGAGGTGGAGCATGTCCATTAATTACGGGTTGGACATGGCCTTGTATGTCAGGCACATGTCACCTCTGAGCAGATGGTATGCGACTGAATAGAGCTGGAGTTTCTTCAATCTGGCAGCATATGACAGATTTTGGAGTCCCTTTATCCTTTTGGTGAGGAACCTTTGGGGTCTCTCCAATTGCTGCAGATGTCGGGTGAGATACATCCCGAATGGGGCATTGTACTCGATCACTGGTCTGATAAGTGAAGAGTACAGGGGAACAATGACCTCACTAGATCTGGATGTGAATCCCTTCATGATCAGGTGGGCAATGTAGAAGGTCTTTCTTACCACTTTAGCAACGTGAGTGTCAAAAGAAAGGCCACTGTCAACCTGGGTCCCCAGGTCCCTGATAACCTCTTCTGTGCTTAGTGGATTGCCACCTATATGGTAGCTTGGGGTTACCTTGTTTTTCCCGAAGGGTATGACTATACATTTTTTGGCGTTTAACTTCAGGCCATGGCTCTGGCACCAGCTATCTGTTTCCGTGAGTCCCTTCTGAAGGATATCCGTGTCCGATGCACTTTCCACTATGGGGCCCAGTTTGCAGTCGTCTGCAAACTTTGTCAGCCAAAGTCCTCCCATGTTGGCCTGTACTTCTGAGCAGTAGATGCCGAACAATAGGGGGCCAAGGACCGAGCCCTGTGGGACACCACTTGTGACCAGCTTGGAGTCTGACATAGCGCCAGCAACTCTAACCCTGTGGGTTCTGTCCTTAAGCCAGTTTGCAACCCATCTTGTGACATATGGGTTTACATTTAAGCTGGTAAGTTTTTCTACAATACCCGAGTGGGGTATTGTGTCGAAAGCCTTTGCAAGGTCAAGGTAGGCTGTATGGACTGCCTTTCCCTCATCAATGGCCTTGGTGACTGTTTTGAAGAAGTCGACCAAGTTCAAAAGGCATGATCTGCCCTTGACAAGCCAAACTGGGTCGGGTCCAATGTCTGCAAGTCCCCTATATCTTTGTTTATGAGCTCCATTATGATCCTCTCCATAGCTTTGCAGACTAGACTTGTTAAGCTTATGGGGGTAATTACCAGGGTCCGTGAGGCACCGCCTTTGTGGAGTGGGACCACAGTTGCTGCACGCCACTCCTTGGGCACGTATCCTGTGGTAAGGCTGAGATTAAACAGCTGCCTTATGTGCGGGTTTAATTCCTCATTTAGCTCATGTAGCACACAGCTGGGGACACCATCCGGTCCCATTGATGCTGTGTTTTTAGCTTTAGAGAGAGCAGCTTTCACCTGCGCATTTGAGATGTCTGGGAGGCTACACTCCGCTGGGATAGTTATCTCTCCTTTAGGGGAGGGGGATGAAGTTTGCACTGAACCTGTCTGCCAGTATGTTGGCAATGTCTGTGGGTTCAGTGATTTTGTATCATTTTGGACTAATTCTGAGCATATATGGGAGTTTCCACCCAGGTTCCTAACATAGCTGAAAAAGGCCTTATGATTGTCCTTTGAATCCATGGCAATTTTTCTCTCAAAATTGGCCTTAGTTGATTTTATGAGTGCTCGTATTTTTTTACTAATAATGATCAGGGGTGACTTCCCTTTTATGGATTTTGTTCTATCATGTAATAGCTTTCTCCTCTTATTGTAAAGTTTGTTAATGGCTGGGGTCCACCAGACTGGACGTTTGCCCTTTGTTGAAAGAGTCTTGGTTTTATTTGGGATTGCCTGATCCATGCAGTCCTGGAGGTGTTCATAGAAGGCATTTGTAAGGGCTTCCGCAGCTTGGGTTGTGGTTTCCACTGGCTCAGGGGCCTTGAAAGATACCACACCAGTCTTGAGTAGTGTGAAGTTTGCTTTAGAGAAGTTCTTCACTGTGGTCTTTTTTGTTTGGGGTGGGCGGCGGATGTGGATTTCCAGTGAGATTAGTTTATGATCAGATCTCACCAATGAGGGATATACTTCCAGTGTGGAGCATTTTGTCCCCATGTTTGTGATAATGAGATCTAGTATATTTTCTCCTCTCATGGGAACAGTGACTAGCTGTTCCATGGCATTTGAATTTATGAACTCCAGGAACCGTTGGGCTAGAAAGTTAGGGCTTGAGTAATGTTCCCAGTCTATATTCGGGTAGTTGAAGTCCCCAATATGATGGTGTTTGAAGATACATTTATACCCTCCAGTGTCTTCAGGAAGGCTGTGTGGGGTTCCTGAGTTTGAGAGGGTGGCCTGTAGCATGCTACAATTTGTAGAGCAGTTTTGCCTATGGTTAGTTGCACCTGGATGGTTTCCAAAGCTTCGTGCGTTGCCACCAACCTGGAGGTGTGGGTATCCTTTATGAATATGGATACACCCCCTCCTTTTGTGGTGTGGTCCGGGTTTTGGGGCCGGAATGCATGATATGAGGTAAAACCTAATAGTGCTGGGGTGCTCTCAGGAGCCTTGAACCAGGTTTCAGTTACAGCACAGACATCAATGTTCTCCATACTGAGAAGGGCCTTGAGTGCGTGCATTTTGAGATTTAGACTTCTGGCATTGAGCAGCATTACCCTCAGTTTCTTCCCATTTTTGTTTTCTAGGGTGGTAGGTTTAGAATTTGAGCCTTGCCTAAAAAAGGCACTATGGGGGTGGCAAGAGCCTTAGCCAATATCCGGAATCCCAGGGGTGACAGGTGCAAGCCGTCCCTTGCGAAACTGTGTGGCTTGTCAAGCATGTCATCCCAGGCAGACAGACACTGGATCCCCTTTGAATGACACCAGACATTAAGCCAATTGTTAAAGCTGATCATCTTGTCTCTATATTGTGGCATCATTCTTGATGAAGGAAGGATACTGCTCAGGGTCAGGGTCATACCTGCCTGGGCTACATAATCAGAGAGCTCCTCTATGTCTCTTTTCATGTAGTCCAGGGAGGTACATCTCAGGTCATTCACACCAGCATGGACAATGACTGTGTCATATTTGTACTTGCCGTGGAGTGACCAGTGCTTGTGTTATGTGGCGGATTCTAGCGCCCGATAGGCAGCTTACTGTGACCCTCTCCTTGTTCAGCCTGGTGAGTGGGACGTCAGTGTGTCTGACTATGGAGTCACCTATGACAAGTATGTTTGGTGTTGTATTTGGCCTTAAGGACTGTGACTGCTTTGCACACTGATTTTGTGGTTTATGTGTTGCTTGTGGGGTGTCTTGAGGTAGCAGTTGTTTGGGTGTCTGCTTTGGAGGCCTCTGCTGTTTAGGTGAATTTTTACTCAGAGCCTCCGAGTATGTCTTTGTGTGTTTATGTGTTTGATTCAGTGGTGTGGTAGCATTATGTGAGGCTGGTTTTGTGGTGTGTGTAGTTGCTTTCTCCTCCTGTCTGGTCTTGCCAGTCCTGAGTTGAGAGAGCTCAGCCTCCAGTTTGGCTAAATAGCTGCATCTCTCGCAAGTATTTGTGTTATATGGGAGGAGGAGAGGTTTGCTCTGAGTTACTGCACAATGGTACTTCCTATACTGAGCCAACAGATATTGCCAACATGCTGGCCAACAGATTTAGTGCCAACTTTACTCCTCTCTCCCCTACAAACGGACCAATCACAATACCGGAAGAAAGCCTGGCACCCAGCATTACTGCAGCACAAGTTAAAGCTGCATTGTCCAAGGCCAAGAATACAGCTTCCATGGGACCCAACAATATCCCTGGATGTGTTCTACATGAACTGCAAAGTGAACTGGTACCACATCTGTGTGCCCCGTTCAATAGCAGCCTCACCTCAGGCTTTGTCCCTACCGAATGGTGCACTGCTACAGTCATCCCTTTCCATAAAGGGGGAGCGACTACAGACCCTGGGAATTGTCAGTCTATTAGCATGATGAGTCTGATATGTAAGGCTATAGAGCACATCATCATGGACCTAATTAACAAGGATATAGGGAATCTCCAAACTCTAGATGCCACTCAGTTTGGTTTTGTGAAAGGTAGATCATGCCTGCTCAACCTAGTTGACTTCTTTGAGTCAGTCACCAGTGCTGTGGATGAGGGAAAGGCAGTTCATACAGCCTACCTCAATCTGGCCAAGGCCTTTGATACTATTCCCCACTCAGGAATTATTGATAAACACACCAAACTAGGCATCAACCCCCTATGTCACTCAGTGGGCTGCAAACTGGCTCACAGATAGAACCCACAGTGTGAAAGTAGCAGACTCCAAGTCAGACTGCTGACCAGTCATGAGTGAAGTCCCACAAGGATTGGTCCTGGGACCTCTCTTGTTTGGCATCTACTTCTCAAAAGTCCAGGCCAACATGGAGGGACACTGGCTGACCAAGTTCACAGACGACTTCAAGCTGTGAGCCATTATTAACTCCCCAAGTGATACAGACATCCTACAGAAATGCCTCACTGAGACAAGTGACTGGTGTAGAAACCATGGCCTTAAGCTTAAAGCCAAAACATGCGTCATCATCCCCTTTGAGAAAATCTCAGTTCCCACTAATTACTACATCGATGGGAGCCCACTGAACACTGAAGGTGTTATAAGAGATCTAGGGACACAGGTTGACAGCAGCCTCTCCTTCGACCACCACATTGCCACTGTGGTCAGAAAGTCCTTCTATGTGGTACATCTCATTACCAAGGGTTTTGCATCCAGGAAGAAAGAGGTCATCATGTAACTCTACTCTTCCCTCATTAGTCCAATCATCGAGTATAATGCCCCATTTGGCATGTAGCTCACTAGACACATGCAACAGCTGGAAAGGCCACAAAAGTACCTCACAAAGAGGATCCTAGGCCTTAAACACATGTCCTACATGGACAGACTAAAAAAACTCCAGCTATTCTCTGTCTCATATCATCTACTAAGAGGCGATCTCTGCTTGACTTACAAAGCCATGTCTGACCCAGCCATGTAAGAAATGCTGCATCTAAAGAAATCCCAATCCCTCCGCACCACATGGTCCAGAGACCTCAACCTCATTACCACAATCAACAGAACATGCTGGGGGACAGGTTCATAACCCAGAGACTGCCCATGCTCTGGAATAGACTTCCCATACATGTCAAGCAGAGTACCTCACTGGCCCTCTTCAAGAGAAATCTTGATGAGTGGATGGGAAATAGAAAGTTCACCTCGGGTGTCACTCCAGTGGCTCTACTTGATAGAGGCACTAGGAACTAACGTCGGGTGGCACGATGCCAGGGCACTTCTATGGGCTAGGCTTGTAAAGGATACATGGCCATTAGCCTAGTACACACCTATGAACCGATGAACCATCTCAGGCCTTTCCTGAAAAAGGTAATATATACAGTTAGTGCAATCCACAAAGTCAACAAATCCAGATAGACCAATTAAATAATCTGTTAACTATTTCCTCTCCTGGCCTAACGGATAAGGTATTGGCCTCCTTAGCCAGGGATTGTGGGTTTCAGCCCTGTCTGGGGTAATATAATTTGAGGGGGGTTGGCATGATGGTTAAAGTGTTCACCTCGCAGTCACAAGGTAAAGGGTTTCATTCCCACCTTTGAAAGGGAAATTGACTGAACTCATACCAAAGTGAAGTTGGCATAATGGTTAAGATATTTCCCTACAGACACAAGGTGCAGGGTTTGTTTCTCACACAGGTTAATTAGCTAAGCTTAAAATGGCCCACAAGGGCAGTTAGCCTAATATTAATCTATGAAAGCTATGAACATGCAGTGCTGCTCTGGAGATAGGAAAGGAACTGCAAGTGCAGTATTAAACATGCACCTGAATATAGCTAGACATTTTCTTTCCTATTCACTACTTGGCAGAATAACTGAATGCAGCATGTGGGAGCTAAATATGATGCTTTGCACATTTCTGTGCTGAAAATGTTGCTGCTAGCCTACCTTTAGTAAAAAGGTGTAGGTTTGTGTGTGTGTGTGTGTGTGTGTGTGTGTGTGTGTGTGTGTGTGTGTGTGTGTGTGTGTGTGTGTGTGTGTGTGTGTGTGTGTGTGTGTGTGTGTGTGTGTGTGTGTGTGTGTTAATGGCTGTACCATAGGGTCAAAGAGAGTTTCCTAATCAATAAATTAAATTGATAAACTACTAACTGCTGCATATTACATCTCATATTCACCATATACCTGGTATTTAGGAAATCATAATGCCACTGTGCTGAGGTAAATAGCAGTATGGCCTATTGTGAATTAGGCATAACACAATGAAAATCTTTAGTAGCACAATGCAAATTAACAGTATTATAGCCAGGCTTAGCAGGAGCCGTGCATCCTATACATTATACACAATGCCCTACCTGATAATTGCATTACATTATAAGCACAATTTACATACAAGCAAACCAAGTCACCTAATTAGCATAATTATTCTGCTCTGAGACACATTTTAGTACAATAAAAAACGTGATCTCCATATTTCTGGAGACCATGTTTTGGTGAGCAATGTAGAAAAACTGACAGCAGACCAAACTATTGGTAATGAAATTAAGAATGCAGTGAACAAACAAAGGAGCAAAGAAGCAACAGACACAGTAAGAGAGCAGAGAAGTATATGGATAACACTGCACAGGACATGTCAGGGGACTGACATGTTGGGAAAAGAGGAACTCAACCTGACAGGACACAAGGGACAGGGCAGAGCAAGACACACTGCAATCCTGTTGAGAGCAGATGGAGGCTTGATAGTACTGTGGCTGCAGTCAAAGGCCCCAAAGACCTCAAGAAAATGGGATATGTTGTTGAATGCCCATGTAGTTGCAGTTCTCTCCTCTGCTATCCATGAAAATTAAACATACTCCTCTTCATGTTCAAACATGACATCGTGGAACTGGTGAAAGATTCTTGAGAGTGATGTCTGCGAAACTCCTTACTTGTCTGTGGTCAGATGCTGAAAGGTCCTCAAAACAAGGATAGTTAATACTACACAAATATTTGTGTCCACTAAGATAGGTATTCCATGCATCCCCCTTGATTCCATATGATGACAAATGTCTGCTAGCTCCCATATGGTGTCTCTATCCATAAGCTAGCAGTTGACAAAGCCCTTGTCATGGAGATGATGGCATATCAGATGCTATAACCAAGAGTTTGGTGAAGCACAACATTATATATACTGGCTCTGAAGGTGGCCACTAAAACATTTTCCATCTACTACAGATACTTCTCCTAGCTTCTTTGCACAAGTGGTTCTCCTGTAGACAATAAAGTGTTTTTTTTTGGAATAGTGAATCACTGTGGCTTTTTACACTATTTTTAAGGTTTCAGAATTGTGACAGTATGGTGCTGATCCTACATTTTCTCGCCATATGAACCGATTTTGACAGTGTCATATGCACCAAATAGAGATGTAAAGATGCCTTCAACATACTACAGTACACCCTACTGGATTCCCTGGGATCAGCTGTGGCATTCTTTAAGGAAAACTTCAGGTAACTTAAGAAATATGGAACCAGATGTTCCTTATGGTACAGTGTTTATACTCTGCTTAGGTATCCCATAATGGTCTGGAGTATGAGTTATTTCAGGTCTCCCTCCCCATCACTCAGAATGTTGTCAAATTATGGCACCATAGGGTATAGCTCTTGTTATTGAAAAGGATAAGCACCATCAGTAACCTCATAAAGATTCTCCAAACTTAGCAAGATCATGTGGCTTCATCCATCCATCCATCTGCAACCTCTTTTTCTCATTTTGCACATGAAGTCAGTGTGCCACTAGAATGAGTGTTCACAACACCAGGTGGCTAGCACTCACTAGAACCAGTGTTCACAACACCAGGTGGCTAACACTGCAGTGGACGTTCATGAAGATGTCTTCAGTTTCACTAGGAGATCTGAGTCAAACAAATGTATTGTTTGTTCATTTTCCTGTTAGAATATCTGTCCTATTATTCTTTTATTGATATTTGCTGTTGTTTCAATGTGAATATAACCCTGAATGTGCCTGCAGTGATCAGTGCTCTACTCGGGTAATTAAATCATAAATAAATAAATAGATAAGAACATCTCCAAAACACTGACAAATGACATTCAATAGCTACTGCGCTACAGAGGGCACTGCACTGTGGATTCTCTGACACCCCCATGTATATATGGCCATAGCTCACAACCTCAGTCTTTACTTATGTCATCATACAACACCTGTGTTTAACCCTACTTTTTCTGTACCATTTCGTGACACTATTGGTATTATGTCATACCCTTGCAGCACTGCAGCAAATACTAACATGCACTGCATTATTTTAGCTGATATTCACATGTTGGGTGTATTAACATTTGCTTATAATATTCTGTTACTAACTATATATATGTGTCTTTGATGCAAATGTTCTGATGGTGTTATGAATAAACATTCTTTTTACTATGCTATTTGATGACATGATTGATCAGTAACTATTTAATCCTACCTAATTCTCTATTTTTTTGTCTCTCCCCTTTTCCTATAGGTCTGGTTTCCTCTCCTCCTTGGTCACAGTCACCCCCCTCCCCCAAACACACGCAGTGTTACAGCACTTGGATCTTTGTTGTCCTCTTCTTCCTAGCAAATTGTTGCTGCTGGTAAGTCACTATTTTCTTTCCATATACTTAGTGCAGCATTTCCTGTCATATATGTATACACTTACCACACCTGTTAATTTCATTCACTTGTATATAAGCTCGCACATATACACTGATCACTCACTTACACTTCACATTTTTTCACTTACTCCCATGCTTATAGATTGCCAACACATATAGTGGACAGATATTGCACTTGATGACACATATTCAGTGACACACACAACATTGTCACACATGATCACATCATAGCTATACTAAACTAACTGGACCTACTTTACTACACAAGAAGGAGTGGTTTTCTTCTGTAATGTCTACTGAATGCCTTCACCACTTCTCAAAGAAAGTGAGTCTTCTTTTTTTTCACACCTGATGACTATACCACCTGCTCTCAGAAAGAGAAAATTATTCTTTTGCCATGCCTGGATATTTGTACCCAGTCTCTCCTAGAGAAAATGCTCTTTCTTTGGCTGTTTACTCATTCCCTTCCTTCCTTGGCCAACCCTCGAGTGTCTTAGGCACAGTCCTGAATCTAGTTTGCTAACAAAAGAGAGACAAATCTACTATTTGGTTGAGTGATGCAATGTGCCATCTTTTTCCCAAAACTGTATTTTAATGTTGTTGTTGATTATGAAGCATATGAAATTACAGTGGCAGTGTGCTGCATTGCCATACTGTAGAAACAATAGTCATGCTTTGTCTTCTGTCCTATGCAGGATATACCATGTCATGCATTTTTGCATTTGTTGACACTGCAGGATGAATAATGGTGGATCTGCACCAGTGGTGCTTCCTACCATGTGCATGTCCTAGCAATGAGCAATGAAACCATATGTGTACTACTTCCTACCATGTGCATGGCTTAGCAATGAAACTGAATCTGTAGTACTTCCTACCATGTCCATGGCTTAGTGGTGAAACTGAACCTGTAGTACTTCCTACCATGTGCATGGCTTAGCGGTGAAACTGAACCTATAGTACTTCCTACCATGTGCATGGCATAGCAGTTAACTACATGTGTAGTACTTCCTACCTTGTGCATTTCATAGCAGTGAAACCACACCTGTAGTACTTCCTACTATGTGCATGGTTTAGTGGTGAAGCCCAACCTTTAATACTTCATACCATTTGCATGGCTTAGTGATGAAACTGATCCTGTAGTACTTCCTACCATATGCATGGCACAGCAGTTTAATTACATGTATAGTACTTCCTACTTTGTGCATGGTGTAGCAGTGAAACTACATGTCTTGTACTTCCTGCCATGTGCATGGTGTAACAGTGAAACTACATGTGTAGTACTTCCTAAAGTGTACATGGCATGGCAGTGAAACCATACCTGTAATACTTCTTACCAATCCATGTGCATGGCATGGCAGTGAAACATGGCACAGCAGTTTAATTACATGTATAGTACTTCCTACAAGGTGCATGGTGTAGTTGTGAAACTACATGTGTAGTACTTCTTACCATGTACAAGGTGTAGCAGTGAAACTACAAGGCTTTGTAAAGCTTCTATAAATGTGGTAAGTATTACGGCAGCACAAACTGGATATTCTTTCAAAAGTCACACCAGCTCTTCCATTCCCCACTGAAATATAAAATATTGCATTTTATAGCAGGAATAGACTAATAGTCCTGGGATCCATTTAAAATTCTGAGGAATGCAAATGTCATCTTATTAACAGTATGACCAAAATTGTAAAAAAAAAAAGACTTTGTATATGTTAAGTCTGAGATTGTGAGATTGTAGTACATTAGTATATTCCTCTTACTTTGAATAACAGCAATCTCAGAGTTAGCATGTATTAGTAAGGGTGAGTGTGTGTGTGTGTGTGTGTGTGGGGGGGGGGGGGCAGTCTCCCAACATCAAGAGGTATGTAAGGGATTGCCATCTAAAAAAATGTAAAAGGAGTAGCATTAGTTTTGGTAATCCTTTTGATAGTTTATTTTTAATAATTATTTACATTGTTTGCCCCTGTTGTCTGTTGATCATCGGTCCTCTCATGGCCAATTGGTCCATTCAATTCTCATCACCAGGTTGAGGGTTAATTGGAAGGGGACATCATTCAAAGAACTATCAGGGGTAGTTCAAGGTTTTACATTGTGCCACCCTATCTATATGTGAGCACCCAGTTGAGCAGTGGAAGAGAGCTATGCAATGAGCTTACTGCATTGGTCATCCCTCACATGCATAAAGGATGTTGTCAGCAAGCAGCCCCATCTCCAGCCATGAATGAGGGGAAGTGGTTTGCCCAGTTACCATCAGGGAGATCACACTTCATTATGTGCTCCCAAGTACCTGAAACACTCCCCTCCCCTCCTCATGGGAGAGGTGGGTAGGCCACACCCCTTCATTCCTCCTAACCATGTCCTACCTGTCTTCTGCAATGCCAAGGCCACTAACTGAACCATGGTCACCTGAGGTACAATCAGAGCTCCACTGTTCTGCACCTCAGAGCCAGGGATTTCTTTTTTTTTTATAATTATAGGCATCACAGTTATGGGTCTCACATTCACTACAGGGAGCCAATTTTCCTACTTTGTCTGTTCTATCTAATTAACAGTTCCATACTAATGAGTATTGTACTTAATCTTATTAGTTCCTAGAAAACTGTTCATATGTGATATGCATTGTTTCTAAATGTATTTAGCCTTTGTTGACCAGGTTAGTCATACTAGGCTAGTGTCCTCTTTTCAAGTGAACTCCAGTAAAGGCTCAAAGAAATGCTTAAACTTCAGCACAAAACCTAAAAAGAGCAATTGCTGGAACTACTTGGTTATGATAACTGTATAACGGTATAAAATATACAGAAAACAACATGACAGTATATACTTCCAATAACACTCCCGGACAACTGTTTGCAAGTTAAGCACTTTTGTTAAATTTTTAATGAAGTTCAAACAGTTGTCAGTGTGTGTGTGTTATTAGAAGTATACACTGACATATTGTTTTGTGTGTATTTTATACAGTTATACAGTTATTGTAACCAAGTAGTTCCAGCAATTGCTCTTTCAAACTATTTTTAGGTGAGACATGAGGTGGTATTTATACTACTTGGGGAAATTTGGCCAGCGCATCAGGGAACTTCCCCTACTCTTGGTAGTTAGGGAAAGGATTTGTGTGTTACACATCCTGACTTCCTGTTTCCTGTCCACATGCTGAGGCAGCCAGGAGGAACAGGGAGAAAATATGGCTGATTTAGCTTTGGCTGAAAATGAAGTGAAGGTTGATGTAAATGTAGTTGAAATGGTAGAATTGATACAAGAAGTTTTTTCTGATGCTCTGAATGCAGAAAAAACAGTGATATTGGAAGAAAAGGAGATTATAGCTGTAACAGAGATGGATTCAGAGGAAAACTTTCAGAGGAGATTGTTTGACGGAGAGACAGTTACCTCTGAGGAATGCATAGTTACAACCCTCCAATCGGGAGGCTTACGGGATGATTATTTGGAAGAAATGGTAAACCAAAATGAACCGGAAAGTGGAGCAGCAACTTCATGGAGTGACATCATGGAGAAAATAGCAAAAGGAAAAAGGAGAAGAAGAGACTGTGCCAAAAAGTTCAAGAGACAAAAACTTATGCACAAACTGTGGGAGAAGGAGCAAAGAAGAAAGAAGAAATAAAAGAAACAATAAAAATATACAGTAGGTGTGAGCTGTAAAAAAGAAGAAAGTTTGGCCAGGTATAGGGTTTAGGACACTGTCATAGCACCTCTGGGTATCAAACTAAAAGAGGTAAGACCATTAATTTTAATTAATAGAGACTTTTTGTGACTTGATATTTGGGACTGGGCAGGCCATGGAAAATTTTCTGGGTGCATATGAACAAAAGAAAAATATTTATCCATTGTCAGAGTATGTCGTGTAAGCTTTTTACAGACAAAAAAAAAGAATAATGATCCAGTTTAGAGCTGAAGTTTAAGCAAAAGAACTGAAAGAACATTTGTTAACTATAAGTAAAGAAGTAATGGACACTACAAAAATATATGATGAAAGAGGACTATGGACTGGGGATGGGAATGTGGAGTAATACTGAAAATGGAAAATGATAATGTTATGCATGTATCTAGTATTATTGATGTTCATGGTAATAGGGGTTTTGTGAAATACAGGAGTCAACCAAAAACTTATGTTTGTGGAAAAACCATTTAATCAATGAATGTGATAAAAAAATGTTATTTATGTGGTAAAACAGGGCATAATGCAAAACATTTTATTTAAAGTGTAAAAAACTGGCAATACTGGTCATTCATGGCTAGAATGTGAAATTAATGTGTAAGAAAATGAAAATGAAGTTATACAGGATAAAGAGATATTAAAATGTGTTATACAAGAAAATGTACAAAAAGATGTAACTGATAAAGAGGTTATACATGAAGTTAAAGAAAGTAACAAGGAAAAAGAAATAGAGAAGACAAATGAGGAAGAAGCTGATTGGTGCACAGCAAGAAATAAAAAGAATTTGATAGGGAAAAGAGTTAGAGAAATGAAAAGAAAGCATAACACTTACAGAAAATAAAAAAGAATGGAATAAACATTTTATTATACTAACTGTTCTTAAAAGCTGAAAATATTAGCTTTAAATGTGAACAGTATGAAAAATCTTAAGAGGAGACTAGGTATATTACAGTGATGTGCTGCAGTAAATGCACATATAATTGTTCTAGAAGATATCAGATTATTAACTGAGGAAGAAAGAACACAAACTGAAAAACTTTGGAATGTTGTGATAGTTTGAAGCGTGGGAAAAGAAACATGCTCAGGCATATGTATATTATATCAAGAAAGAAATAAAATATTAGATGTAACCATAGTGGAACTAGGACGAACTACGGTAACAGACATGAGATGGAAAACATATGTGTATAGAATTATATGCTTTATATGCATATGTAACAAAAAACACAGAGAAATTATGTTTAAAAATATTCTTGAATATGTTTGTGTAAATATGGACATTATAGTGGTGGGTGATTTTAATTTTAATTTAAGGGAAAATAAGAGCAATTTAGATGTTAACATGACTAAAGAAATTATGAGAAGTGGAAAATTATGTGTATGGGAAAATAACCACTGGACGTATAAAAGGAATGAAATTAGGACAGAAATTGATTATTTTTTTAAATATCTGATAGTTTAAAAGTTATAAAAAAGGAATTAAGTATGCTGGATTTTCAGATCATGTGGCAATATGGGTTAATGTACAGGAAAATGAAGAATATATAAGAACAGGAACAGAAATAAAGAGAATTAATGAAAATGAATTAGATATAGAATAGAAAAAAGAATGTGTGGAATTATGGAAAAAACATACAACTATGAGGTAGTTTCATGAGAACTGGACTGTTTGGTGGTTTAATTTTAAAGAAAAATATAAAAAATGTATTTTTAGAATGTATAAAGAAGAAAAGAAGGAAAGAAAAAGAGAGATACAAGATATTAAGTCAAGAAACATTTAAAGACTTAGAGAAGAAAAAATCAGTTTATGATAAAGAAAAAGAAATATATAAAATGAATCAAATTAAAAATAACAACTTGTTATATAAGCAGACATATTGTTACAATATTGTTTACAAGGAAAGAAAGAAGAGGTAGCACCATATTTGAGTAAAATAATAAAGGAAGGAAAATAATAAGAGAATTAAAAAAATAAGGAATGTAACCAAATAAGACAGCAAGAAGGAATATATGAAATAATTAAAGAATATGTATCGGAATTATTTGTTAAGAGAGAAGAAAACATAGAACAAATTTATAAAGGTGAAATATTAAATAAGGAAGATAAGTATTTAGAACAAAAAATAACCTTGAAAGAATTGAATGAAATCGACTTCTTTGAGGCAGTCACCAAAGCCGTGGATGAGGGTAAGGTGGTTCACACAGCCTATCTTGACCTCGGCAAGGCTTTCAACACCATCCCCCATTCTGGAATTATAGATAAACTCACTAAACTAGGTATAAATCCCTACATCACAAGATGGGTTGCCAACTGGCTCACTGACAGAACTGTAAAAGTTGCAGACTCCAAATCTGACCTCAAAGCAGTGACAAGTAGAGTACCACAGGGTCCCATCCTGGAACCTTTCCTGTTTGGTATCTACTTCTCTGAAGTACAGGCTAACACAGAAGGCCTCTGGCTAATGAAGTTCAGAGATGACTGCAAACTAGGAGCCATAGTCAAGTCCCCAAATGATGTGGACATCCTACATAAGGGCCTCACTGAGATAGATGCCTGGTGTCAGAGCCATGGCCTCAAGCTCAATGCCAAAAGGTGCAGTGTCATCCCCTTTGGTAAAAACTCTGTACCCATGAACTACCACATAGGCAGCAATCTACTTAACACTGAATGCATGATAAGAGACCTTGGGACCTAGGTGGACAGTAGTCTCTCCTTTGATAATCACATCACCACAGTAGTTAGGAAGTCCTTCTACATGGCACACCTCATCATAAAAGGGTTCTCATCCAGGAAAAAAGAGGTCATTGTTCCCCTCTACTCATCACTCATTAGACCCATTATAGAGTACAATGCCCCTTTTGGAATGTACCTCACAAGACATCTGCCACAGAGTACCTCACAAAGAGGATTACTGGCCTCAAACAAATGCTCACACTGACTGCCTCAAAAAACTCCAGCTTTACTCCGTACCATATCGCCTACTCCGAGGTGATCTCTGCCTAACATATAAAGCTATGTCAAACCCAGAGCTGTTGGACATGCTACACCTAAAGAAATCCCAATCCCTCAGAGCTACACACTCTAGGAACCTAAACCTTGTCACCAAAATAAACAGGACATGCTGGAGGGATAGATTCCTCTCCCAGAGACTTCCTATACTCTGGAACAAGTTACCCATCTATGTCAAGCAAAGTTCTTCATTAGCACTTTTCAAGAAAAATCTTGATGAGTGGATGGGAAATAGGAAATACACCCCGGGGTTCATTTCTGTGTCTCTGCTGGACAGTGACACAAAGTTTGCAGATGACTGCACTGAGAGCCATTATTGAATCCCCAAATGATGTGGATACTCTAACTTCTATGGCACACCCTCATCATCGAAGGGCTTTCATCCAGAAAAAGGAGGTCATTGTCCCACTGTAGCCCCCCGCTGACCACCTTAAAAAAAACAGCTATACTCTCTGCTCCATATCGTCTACTCAGAGGCGATCTTTGCTTAACATAGGAATCACCCCAGGGGATCCGGCCACCCCCCCTGCTAGACAGGGTCAGGAAAAAAAAAATGTGTGGGGAATAAATAGCCAGGAATTGTTATGGCTAGGTTTGTATAGGCGAACCAGTGGCACAGGAAAATAACTTTCTTGGGTGGCGTAAGCTATGGAACCTTGCTGGCTAGGCTTAAGCAGGCCCTTGGGCCAATAACCTAGTACCTACCTATGAACCTATGAACCTATAAAATATATTAACATGAATTCTGCAATAGGATTGGATGGAATCGAATATATGTATAAAAAATGAAAGTGGCAAAAAATATTTTTATAGAAGTTATGAATGAATGGTTAAAAACTGGAATTAAAGAAAAAGAGATATGTACAAGAGTTATAAAATTTATATTTAAAAAGGAAATAAAGAGGAGAAAATAATTGGAGATGTATAACACTGAATAATATAGATTATAACATTTTCATGTGAATAATAAAAAGTTACAGAAAAAATGGATAGAATACATGATCAAAATGTATTTGAAAGAAAAGGAAAAGGAAGTCAAGAGTTATTATGGATAATAAGAGAAATAACTGATGATATAAATAAAAATGTAGAAGCGAAGGTTATGACAGGGGATATAAATAAAGCTTATGATAATATTTAATATAAATCATTATGGGGAATTTTACAGGCATATAATGTAAGCAAAAAAATATTACAAGTAATAAAATCTGTTTATGAAAGGAGCTATGTGAAACTAAATGTAAATGGCTTGATTGGAGAAGAAATAAAAATATAATGTGGAATAAAACAAGTCTGTCCAGCTATTAGTGCAATTTTCTCATTAGTTATGAATGCAATAGTGAAGAAGATTAATAAAATGTCAAGCAGTGGTGGATACAAAAATTGCCAATAATGCATAGTTATGTGGATGATACTGTATTCATTGTTAAAAAATAAAGTATGGATGGAAAAAGTAAATGAAAAGTATAAATTAAAAAAATTGGTTTAAGTATAAATAAGGAGAAAATTAAAGGATTTGGTTTTGAAGGTGTGATAGGAGGTGTTGAGTTCAATGAAAAATATAGAGATATATTAGGAATAACATTTGGAAGGAATGAATACAGACAACAACAATGGGATAATATACTCAAAGAAGTAAAGGATATGACTAATTTTTGGAAATTATATAGATTTTCATATAGAAAAAAGCACACTTGTTGAGCACTATGGTAATAGGAAAAATTGCTTATGTTGCTAACATCTGTATGATTCCTATTAAGTATGAAAAGGAATTAATGATGATTATATTCTTTTTTATATGGGGCTCTAGACTGAATACAGTCAAAAGAGGGATTCTGTATATGAAAGAAAGACGAGAAGGTTTGGGTTTAATAAGCCCAATAGTACATGCAGCATCTTTAATTTTATATAAGGTATTAAAAGGAATTATGAAGGAAAATAAAAACTTGATAGAAATCATACTGTATTATAAATACAAAAAATGTGGGAAGAAATGGAAGTTAAAAAACAAAGTAAAAGCATTGTGAATGAAGAAATGAAAGAGTACCAAAACAAAACTGTATTAAGGAAACTAAAAAAGAATATCTCCCAACTCACCATTGCCCACAAGATATTTTACCAACCCAACACCACCCATATACTCTCCAATCTCTTAATCCCCTATAAAAATCTAAATTCCCTACATTCTTCTAGCAAACTCCTCGCTAGCATAACCAAGTCTAACAACATGGCTGGTGACTCTCTGTTTACTAACACAGTGGGAAAAAACTGGAACCAGCTACCCAATGAACTAACTCTACTCTCTTCCTTGCCTCTCTTTAAACAAAAACTCAAAAAACACCTCAAAATGCACTGGTTATGCCCTTGTAGCAACCTCAACTAACCACCCACTTTCACTACTGATACTTCCTCTTCCAAATAAACTTACTAACATTTTAAAGCTAATTCATGCAAGCAAGGCTGTTACTGTTTGAACTCTAATCAACATACTGCTGAAATCTTTCTACTTTGATGTGAAAAATTCCTTATGAATCTTACTGTGCTACATTTTTATTGTCGCTTTTTCAAGTGTAAATATCTTCAGTATGTTATTATTACTTGTTGTACTTTTTTTTTTAAATCCTTTCATTTACCATGTAACAACATTTTTAATTTTTATTTTTTTATTTTTCTGGAGCTTTTCTCCCCGGGCCTCTACTGAAAATGGAAATATATCCAGCTATACTAGCCCGGTTAACAAATGTAAAATAAATAAATAAAAATAAAATAAAATATATGTGAGAAAAATAGAAAGGAATAGTACTTAAGTATTATGAAAGCATTTTATTGTATTGATCCATGGAAAAAATTAGAAATAGTTAAGAAAAAACATAATGATGAGATATAACTATAAAAAGATTAAATAATGTAGTGATTTTTATGGAGATTGTCTATTAGAAAATTGCCGGTTAAGGCAAATATGCCATACAAAAAAAAAAAAAAAACAAAAAAAAAAAGATAGAATATGTAATAAATGTGGAGCGTTTGAGACTACTGAGCATGTGTTTTTGAAATGTGAAAGACTTAATAATTTGTGGAAAGAAATATGTAAAGATAATAGGGTGAAAAGTTTGTTAAAATTTGAACATAAATATGGACATAATAGAATTTGGTTATTATGGTGCATGTAAGACTATATGGAATGAGAGACTAAATGAAAATAAATACAATGGAAAATGGACTTTGACAAAGATTTTGGAAAAAATAATGTTTTGGTTGTGGATAAAAAAGTGGGGAGAATGCTTAAATTGAAGTTTGTATTGTATGGAGATTTGTAAATAGATGTAAATAATGTAAATATGTAAATATGTAAATAATATGTAATATATACATCAATAAAAAACCCTACTCTTGGCAGTAGGAGAAAAGTTTGTGTGTGACACAACTGACTTTCTTTTTCCATTCCAGGCATGGAGGCAGCCCGGAGAAACAGACTGAAAACATGTCTGACACAGCTTTTGCTGAAACTAAAATGAAAGTTGTTGAGAATGCAGTGGAAATGGTAGAATCACTACCAGAAAGTTTCTCAAATGATTTTAGAGCATAGAAAATGTTGTTTTTAAATGGAGAAGAGGTCAAGGAGGAAACAGAGGTGAATGCAGAAGTGGAAGTGGATTAGGAGCAACATTTCCAGAAAAAATCTGTTTGAATCAACAGAATCAGTGGAAAAAAATACATTATTTCAACCCTCCAGTTGTGAGGGTTGCAGGATGTTTATCTGGAGGAGATAATAAATCAGAGTGAGCCAGAATGTGGAGCTGGAGTATCCTGGAGTGAGATTATGGAGAGTATAGAACAATAAAATGAGCCAGGGAAAGTTCCAGAGAAAAAGACTTATCCTGAAACAGTGGGAGAACATGCCAGAGGAGAGGGGAATAAAGTAAACAAAGAAGAAATTTGTTGTTCAGGTGAGCAGTAAAAAGGAAGAAGGTTTGGACAGATATGAGGTATGGGACAAGGTTATAGTACCACTGGGTATTAAAGTTGAATAGGTAACAAAGAGACATTTTGTGACTTGAGATTTGAAACTGGGTAGGCAATAGAAATTTTTGGGGGGTTTATAAAAAAAAAGAAAACAGACTTTCCAAGGTCAGAATATGTTGTACAACCCTTGTTTAGAGAAACAAAAAACAGATTTTGATTCAGTTTAGAACTTAAGTGGAAGCAATAGAACTGAAAGATTTGTTGACAGTATGTACAGAAGTGATGGACACTAATAAAATGTATGATGAAAGAGGACTATGGACTGGGGGATTGAAATGTGGAGTAAATTTAAAAATGGAAAATGACAATGTAATGCATATACCTAGTATTATTAATGTGCATAGTAATAGAGGGTTTGTGAAGTACAGGGAACAACGTAAAATGCATTATTTTTGTGGAAAGAATGATCATTTAATTAATGACTATGGCAAAAACATGTTATTTATGTGGTCAGGCAGGCCATAATGCAAATAAATGTGAATTAAAGTGTAAAAAGTGTGGTAATGCAGGACATTCATGGTTAGACTGTGAGATAGAGACACAAGAAAATGAAAATAAAAAGAGACTGTAAATGAAGTTATACAAAAAAAAGTGATAAAAGAGGATGTTATACAGAAAGTTTTACCACAAATGAAAAATGTAGAGGTTGCCTTAAAGAGAAAGAAAAAGAAATAGATGAGACAAGTGAAGAAGAGTCAGAGTGGCATGTGGTAAAAGGTAAGAAAAATTCTATAGGAAAAAGAGTTAGGGAAAGAAAAAGAAAGTTTAAAAATATTATGGTAAGAGAAAATAAAAAGGTAAGGGATAAAAACATCTTTAATATAACCGTTCAATAAAGCTGAACATTTTAACTTTAAATATGAACAGTATTTAAAATATGAAGAGGAGAATTAATATTATGTATTGATGTGCAGCTGTAGATGCTCAAATACTAGTGTTAGAAGACATTAGACTTTTAATGGAAGAGTATAGGCCAAGGTGGTGCAGTGGTTGCATTGTTGCCTCAAAGCAAGAGGTTCTCTGGCTAGATTCTTGGCTGGAGCATCTTCTGTGGAGACTGCATGTCCTCCCTGTGGTTGAGTGAGTTTTAAAGACAAGCAGGTAGGTGCATGTGTGTATGTGTGTACCTTCTGTGAAGGTTGGGTGCCGGGCTGACATCTCAACACTGTAAAAACACCACTGCCAATCAATCCGCAGACTGGTGATCTGTTGTAGTGACCCCTGACCGGGAAAAGTCAAAAGACATTGCTAGACTTCTAACTGAAAAAGAAAGGGTACAAAAGAAAGGCTTTGGAATGGTACTGTTATTTTGAATATAGGTAAAGAAACCTGTTCAGGTGTGTGTGTGTGTGTGTGTGTGTGTGTGTGTGTGTGTGTATATATATATATATATATATATATATATATATATATATATATATAAAGATATACTAGAATGAGGGAGAATAACTGTAGTTGATCTGAGATGAAAAATATATGTATATAGGGTTACAGCCTTATATGCATACATGACAAAAACAAAGAGAACAAATGTTTAAAAGTATACTTAATTATGTTTGTGTGACTATGGATATAATAATTGCAGGTGACTTTAATTGTAACCTAAGGAATAAAAAAAGGACTGTGATGTTAAAATACTTACAGAAATTATGAGGAGTGGACAATTCAAGATATGGGGGAATAAACACCAGACATATAAAAGGAATGAAATTAAGAGAGACACTGATTACTTTTTAATACCAGAAAGTTTAAAAATTACTCAAAAAGGATTAAGTACACTGGATTTTCTGATCATGTGGCTATTTGGATAAAAAATCATGAAAATGAGGAATATATTAAAATAGGAAAAGGAATAAAAAGTATTAATGAAAAAGAATTGGATATAGAAAAAAAGAAAAGAGCTTATAGAATTATGAGAACAACATATTAGAATGAGACCTTTCTATGAAAATTGGACTATTTGGTGGATGCAATTTAAATAGAAATATAAAAAGGTATTTTTACAATGTGTAGAAGAAAAGAGAAAAAGAAAAAAGGAATACAGAGTTTTAAGTGAAGATTTTTTAAAGGTTTAGTAGTAAAAGATAGAATATTATATGAAAAAGAAATAGAAATATACAAAAGAAATCAAGAAAAAGTTAATAACTTGTTATATAAGCAAAATGTTACTTACAAGGAAAAAAGAGGAAGTAGCACAATGTTTATGTAAAATAATGAAAGATAAAAAAATAATAAGAGAATGAAAAAATGAAGAAGGGAAACAAATAAGAAGCAAGAAGGGATGTATGAAATAATAACTATGTATTAGATTTATATGGAAAAAGAGAAGTGTGCATAGAACAAATTTATGATGGTGAGAGATTTAGTAAAGAAGACAATGAATATTTAGAGAAAAAATAAATATAAAGGAGTTGAATGAGATTATGAAAAATGTTAACATAAAATTCATCCATAGGATTAGATAAGATAAAATATAATATGTATAAAGAAATGGAAGACTGACAAAAATGATATTTATACAAGTGATGAACGAATGGATGGAAACAGAGATTATATGCAATTAAATCTGTACAGGGGTTTTAAAATTCATGTATAAGAAAGGAAATAAAGATGAGATAAAAATTGGAGACTGATAAACTTAAATAATATGGACTTTAGCATTTTTATGAGAATAATGGCTAAAAGAATACAAAGTAAAATGGAAATGTTATATGATCAAAATGTGTATGGAAGAAAAGAAAAGGGAAGTCAGGATTTGTTGTGGTTAATATGAGAAGGAATTGATGACATTATTAATAAAAAAGAAGTAAAGGTTATGATAGGTGATACAAGTAAGGCATATGATAATATCCAATATGAAGCATTATGGAGAATTTTGCAGGAATATAACATAAGTGACAATGTATTACAAATTAGTAAATCAATATATGGGAAAATAAATTGAAATTAAACATAAATGGTTGGATTGGGGAAGGTGTGAAAATAGAGTGTGGAATAAAACAAGGATGTCCAGCTAGCAGTGTAATATTTTCATTAGTCATGAATTTAGTAGTGGTGGAAATAAATAAAATAACAAGTAATGGATGATATAAAATGATGAAGGAGGTACAAATACTGATAATGCATACTTATGCAGATGACATTGTAATAATTGCTAAAAAAATGGATGGAAGAAATAAATTAAAAATAATGTATTATATTAAAGAAAATTGGTTTAAGTATAAATAAAGATAAAAGCAAGGGTTTTAGTTATGAAGGGATAATAGGAGGTGTAGAATATAATGAAAAGTGTATAGATATATTGGGAATAGTATTGGTAGAAGTGAATATAAACATGACCAATGGGACAAGGTTATTAAAGGAATTAAAAATATATTACTTTGTGGAAAACATATAGATTTTCATATAGAAAGAAAACAGATTTGATAAATACTATAATATTGGGAAAAGTAGCCCATGTTGCACACATTTATATTATACCAGTAAGCTATGAAAAAGAAATTATGATGACAATATTTTCATTAATTTGGGGGTTGAGATTGTACTCTGCAAAGAGAGGAATTTTATATATGAAAGAAAAGCAGGGGGCTGGGATCGATAAACCCAATTGTACATGCAGCCTCTTTAAATAGGTATAAAGTATTAAAAGGAGTTATGAAAGGTAATAAGAATTTGGTAGAGACAATAATGCATGATAAATGCAAGCAAATTTGGGGTGGTACAGAAATGAAGAAAAGAAGTAAAAGTGTCTGATGAAGAAATGAAAGAAATTTAAAATTGTGTTATGGAAACAAAAAAGATTGTAATACAAAAGAATATAAATGAACGGTATGTTAATATTATGAAATCTTTTTATTTTGTTGATCTGTGGAAAGAATTAGAAAGAAGTAAGAAAAAACAGTAATGATGAAATATACAAATTATAAAAGAATTAAAGAATGTAATGATTTTTTGTGGAGGCTGTCCACAGGTAAATTACCAGTAAAGGCAAATATGGCATACAAAAGTAAACAAGATAGAATATGTAATAAGTGTAAAGAGTTTGAAACTATAGACATGTATTTTTAAAATGTGAAATAATTTAAGAATTGTGGAAAGAAGTATGTAAACATGATTTGGTTAAAGATTATTTAAAATTTGAAATGTTAAATATGGACATGATAGAATATGGCTATTATGGAACACTCTCTCAAGAAAAGGCAAAGAAAATGGGCAGAGTTATATTTTATGCAACATGGACAATTTGGAACAAGGAACTTAATCAGATGAAATACAATGGAAAATGGACATTGATAAAAATATTGGAAAAATATGGTTTTGGTTGTGGGTAAAAGGGTGGAGGGACACTTAAAAAGAAGTTAATGATGTATTGAGTGATGTTATCTATGTAAATATGTAAATAATATGAACTGTATAAATGTTTACAAAAAATACATTTTGGAGCTGCTAGATGGTACCAGAGGGCTCATACAGAAGCAAGAAAGAGGCCTAAGGGAAGCAGCAGCATGGAGGAAGAGAGAAAAGATATAGAGAGTTTGGAGGGAAAGTGAGAATTTGGAAAAAAAGTTGTTCAGAATGGAGCTTCAGAATGTAAATAAAGATTCCTGTGTGGTGGATGTTACAAATGACCAGAGTTTAGCTGTCTCCATGGAAAAGGAAGTAAGTGAGTCTGTTGAAGTGTTGTAACAGAACTTGCTTCAGGAGGGCTTGAAGATGCTGTTCTGTTAAAAAATCATTGAGCAGGATGATCCAAGTGACAGTTTCACTGCTTCATGGAGTGAGATGGCAGATAACCTTTTTGGGCTATACTGAAGATGGTAATGTGGATAAAGAATTAGGTGATGTGACAGCAGAGAATGCAGCAGTTAAAACCTATGCAGCAGTGACTAAAAATAAAAGGGAAAGTAGTAACAAACTGAGAAAGGGGCTGGTTTTGTGGCAGCATATAATGCAGTAACTAAAACTTGTGCAGCAGTGACAGCAGGCAAAAAAAGGAGAATAGAAACAAATGACAAATAAAACTGTTTTTATAAAGATGTCAAGACCAGCTGTGAGAATGAGAACAAAAATGGCACTGTAGTAGATGTTATATATGGGACAATTTGGTAACTTCGGGTTTTAAAGCTTAAAAAATTAATTTTTATACATATTAGGACAAAAACTTTTTGTGACTTAACATTTGAAACCGGTGGACTGATGGTGAAATTTCTGGAACTGCATTCCAAATAGAAGGATATTGGGTCTATATCAGAAGCGTGAACTTTCAAAAGGTCGAGTCTCATATGGTCGACACCATATGAGCCAACTTTTGAAAGTTCGCAAGTTTCAATGGAGATCACCATAGGGAAAATTTCCCTTTACTTCACTGTAGTGCGATCTTGAAGTTAGTATATTTAAGTAGCAGGGGTGTGTGGGGGGAACAGCCCCCCACATGAGGGGTGCAGGGGGGCTTGCCCCCTGCTCAGAGCATTCAGGTAGTTTTTTTGTTTTTATTTTTATTATATGTTCAATGTTTTAAAACTTCGCTCATATGGTGTCAATCATATGAGCGGCGAAGTTTTAAAACTTTGAGCATATAATATAGACCCAGGCCATTTATCTGTGGTACAATTATTTGTTTTCTGGTAGTAACTTAACTGTTACTTTGCAGTTTAGAACTGATAAACTTGAAGAAGATGTTAAAAAATGCATGAAGGATTTGTGTTAAACTGTTGATAATATTTGTGAAAGTTAGATATGAGAGAACTTATGGAATGGAAGCTAAAGGTTGGAATCTGTTTTGAAGTGTGAAAAAATGGGAGCACTACAAAATCCTGAAAGCCCAAAATCCTGAGACCAAAATCTTGAAAGTTCAAAATACTGAAAACTCAAAATACTGAATCTCACTTACTACATTGCAGCACAAGTACATACAAAAACAAATAAAAGACAAACCATATTACTCTTCTCCAAGTATAGCTAGGGGTGCAAGCCCCCCTGTACTTCACTTCACTAAGTGCAATCTCAGAGTTGATATATTTAAGTAGCAGGGGGTGTGGGGGGTGCATCCCCCCACATGGGTGGTGAATGGGTGCTTGCTCCCCTGCTTATAGTTGAAGGGGAATATGTTTCTGTATGTACGTATGCTGGAATATAGTAAGTGTTATTATCCTGTGTGTTTTCAGTATTATGAGATTCAGTATTTTGAGTTTTCAGTATTTTGAACTTTCAAGATTTTGGTCTCAGGATTTTGGGCTTCCAGGATTTTGCAGCACTCCCGAAAAAACATAGCGAACAGCTTGCCAAGTGTTATTTTTGCGGCTGGTCATTGAGGAGCATTAAGATATGCTGGGCAGCCTAAATCATGTTTCTTTTGTGGGGACTTTTCTCATTTAATGAATAAGTTACAAGTTACAAGGTACAATGTAACCAATGTGGGGAGAAAGGACAGATAGCAAGAAAGTGTGTTCCTGAATGCAGGTTGTGTAAAAAAAGGACATATTTGGATGGATTGTCAAGAGCAAACAGTAAGTAATAAAAAAACCTCCTCTAGATATCAGGAATATTAAGCACCCACAAAATATTCAAGACTGCTACCAAAGACTTTCTAAACAGTACTTGGATCTGTCACTGGAATAACCCTCCATGACACTTCCACCTGCATCTCTCACCTTTACCTTTACCAATCCCCTCCCTGATTTTCTTCTCATGGCTATTCTCTGACTGCACTTCAACATGTCCATTACTACCTTTTTAATGAAACTTACAACTTACTGAAACTTGAGCTCAACTTAAGTAAACCTTATATCGACCCTCACTATTCTTGTAAAGGTATTTCTCATACTTATAGTTGCCACACAATATCTGTGGTCTTATTATTTGTTTCAGTTGAAAAATGTGTACATAATTTCTACTGTAAATTATGAATATCATAATATGCTTCTAGCTCTCTATATCTTAATGCTTTTTATATCTTAATTTATCATTAAATTCATTACTATACTTTTTGCGTTGTATATTTTAATGTATCACTAATTTACTACTGTATATGTTTGTAATTACCTGTGGAGCTTTTCTCTCCAGGCCTCCACTGAAAAAGGGCTTTCACCCATTTGGACTAACCTGGTCATCAAAAGTCAAATAAATAAATAAAAAAGGGGAAAGGGGAGAAAACATACATGAGGAAGGACAAATAGGTGAAGAAGAAACTGAATAAGAAGAAGAAAAAAAAATAAAGAGAGGAAAATGAGGAGAGAAAGTGCATGGAGGAAGAGAGGTCAGGAGAAGAGACTGTTACTTATAATTTTTTGAAGTTCTAGCCAGTGAAAAAAATCTGATTTTGAGGATTGAGGAATATTTATATAGAAACCCAATAAAAATATTCAGTTGGGGAAAGAGTGAAAATAAGAAATCAAAAATTTAAAAAATATTTCTCCTAAACTTAAAAAGAAGGAAAAGCCACAACTTTAGAGTACTTTCAGTAAATGCGAACAGTATTATTGATACTGTAATAAGAATAGGATACTGGAATGGTGTGCTAAATGTGATGTGGATTATTCCGTCAGAGGATGTACATTCCTGACAAGTGAAGAAAGACAGCAAACAGAAATATTGCGGAGAAGAAATATATAGAACTTAAGAAATGAATGTTGTTCTGGAGAAGCTGTGTTTTGTAGAAAAAAAAACTGTGAAAATGACATATGTTACATTAGTAAGGATTGGAAGGTTAACTGATGTAGATGTGAGCAGTAGAGAACATGTTTATCAAATTGTAGCATTGTATGCATATATAAGTAGCAAGGAAGAAGAAAATTTGTTTAATCAAATACTATACTATGTGGTGGTTAACATGAAAATTATAATTGCCATAGACTTTAATTGTCATCTAAGGGGAGAATGTAAAAAGCAAGGGAAAGATAAAAAAATACAGGAACTCATAAAATGTGGTGAATTAATTGTGTGGAGCAAAAGAAGTGGACTTATAGAAGGGGGCACTTTAATGTGAAATTGGTTATTTTGTATTATTGGAAGGTTTGGGGTAGAAGATTCTGATGCAGTTGTGACAAGTTTTTCAGATCATTTAGCAATATGAATGGAAGCAAAGGAGGAAATGGAGTATATTAAAATAGAAAAGGGAATAAAAAGAATAAATGAGAGATTGTGAGAAGAAACTGGAGAGTGGGAATTATTGTAGCTATGGAACCATGACGGACTTCTATAAAAACTGGTATGAATGGGTGGATTGAATTTAAAAAGAAGTATAAAAAGTGTTTTTTTTTCAATGACAGAATGATTTAAGAAAGGAAGAGAAAGTGAAGTATGGGATAATGTACAGAAAGTGAAGTATGGGATAATGTATAGAAAGTGAAGTATGGGATAATGTATAGAAAGTGAAGTTTGAGATAATGTACAGAAATTGAAGTATGGGATAATGTATAGAAAGTGAAGTATGGGATAATGTACAGAAAGTGAAGTATGGGATAATGTATAGAAAGTGAAGTATGGGATAATGTATAGAAAGTGAAGTATGGGATAATGTACAGAAAGTGAAGTATGGGATAATGTATAGAAAGTGATGTATGGGATAATGTACAGAAAGTGAAGTATGGGATAATGTATAGAAAGTGAAGTATGGGATAATGTACAGAAAGTGAAGTATGGGATAATGTATAGAATGTGAAGTATGGGATAATGTACAGAAAGTGAAGTATGGGATAATGTATAGAAAGTGAAGTATGGGATAATGTACAGAAAGTGAAGTATGGGATAATGTACAGAAAGTGATGTATGGGATAATGTACAGAAAGTGAAGTATGGGATAATGTATAGAAAGTGATGTATGGGATAATGTACAGAAAGTGAAGTATGGGATAATGTATAGAAAGTGAAGTATGGGATAATGTATAGAAAGTGATGTATGGGATAATGTACAGAAAGTGAAGTATGGGATAATATACAGAAAGTGAAGTATGGGATAATGTACAGAAAGTGAAGTATGGGATAATGTATAGAAAGTGAAGTATGGGATAATGTATAGAAACATATTAGAGAATTTAGAGAATAATGCAAGAGAATCTTATGATATGGAAATTGAGAAAAAATTAAGGCATTACTGTTTAGGCATGAATATTGTATACAAGAATGAAGGAAGGAGGGGGGCGGAGCCTAATGGCTAACTGAGAGCAGCTTGATTTTGAGCTCTTCTTACTCATACTAGAAAATACAGGAAAAACTAAATATATTTAAAAAATTTTGGGTAAATATCGAAAATGAAGTAATTTATAACAAAACTCCAATTTTGAAGAAAAAATTCTGAAATTTTCCTGTCAAATACTACAGAGGACATTCCAAACTGTTTGAAGATGAGTAACTCCAAGAATTCACACTCAGACTCTATTATAAAAAAAGAGATGCAACAGATATCTGCTACTTTGCTGGACTTATCGCTAAAAATGGACAGATTTACTGAAAATCTAGAAAGTCTTAAAGATAACTGCCAAAAACAAACAGAAGTTTTTAAAGAAATCTTACAACAGCAACAAACAAAAATATCAGACATTGAGACTTCCTTAAGTGATGTTGATGGGAGGTTAAAAGAAAGTGAACTACATACTCAATTTCTGCTACAACAGAACACTTGGTTAATAAATAAAGTTGATGATATAGAGAATAGAGAAAGAAGGACAAACATAAGGATTTTTGGTCTTCCAGAGAAATCCGAAGGTGACGACATTATCTCATTCTTGAACTCTTGGTTTCCTGAAGTTCTCGGACTAAAAGAAGGCTTATCTTATGGGATAGAAAGGGCACACAGAGCTATTGGTAAGCCACTTTCTATTTCTTCTAAATCAGCTCCAAGATCCATAGTAGTTAAATTTATTTCTTTTATGGATAAAGAGCTTATACTGAGATCTGCATGGAGCAAAAGTCCTGTTATGTATAAACAGTCATTATTAAGGTTTGATAATGACTATTCAACAAGAGTTCTGGATATAAGGAAGAAAACATGGCCATTAGTAAAACTTTTAAAACAACATAAAATCAAAGCGCAGCTCTCTTATCCAGCCAAAATAAGAATCCAATATAACAATGCCATGAGAACATTCAATAGCATAGAGGAAGCCACATCTTTCATAAAGAATAATAACATAATTCCACTACCTGAAGAAATGGACTGGTTAAATTCATCTTCTTTAAAAAGGGCTCCAGGAAAAAATATTTGGTCGGAGGCAAAAGAAAAAAAGAAACAAAAGACTGACAAAAAGAACTCTGATGATACTATTTCTCTCAAAGTATCAACTAAGGTATGATTATAATATATTAAAACTAAACTCTTTAATAAACTAGTATAAAGCAGTTCTTTTTTTCTTTTTTCTTTTCTTGCTTAATTGTTTAGTTTAATATAATACTTAAATGTTAGTACTGATTAATAACTTACTAAAGCCCTGAAGTATATACTTATTCTCTATTTACTTATTCTCTAAATACTTATTCTCTATATACTTATTCTCTAAATACTTATTCTCTATATACTTATTCTCTAAATATTTGAAAACAATAACCAATGAAGTCTACTAGACATTCTTTTTATTTTGTCACTAAGCTTTTAATATAAACTGCCATTTTAATTGTTTTTCTCTTTACAACTACTCAGTTGATTAATTAAGGCACTTTCAATGCCTGAATAAATATTATCATTTTTAGTAATCACATTTATGTTATTTTAAAGTGCACATTCAAAATTCATTGATTTATTTTGATGTAGAGTATTGTGATAAAAATGTTATACAATAGAATCACTCATGAACATTTTAGATGTATTCAGTATATTACTGTATTATTTGAAAGTAAAAAAACATCCACAAACCTTCTGCTCAGTTATTTTTAGTTTCCCTATCTAAAAAGTTGTTCACCGCTTCATACATAGCACGTGACATATTTAACTGTACATGGATGTAATTTAAGTTACTGGCTAGAAGACAGCATATAAATGCACACTATTGCAGAGTTTTCCTTTTTAACACTGCTGTCTCTTTACTATACAAGTGTTTGGTTACTAGAATAGTGCAAAATAATAATTTATTTAAAAGTGCGCATTCAAAATTCATTGATTTAATTTGATGTAGAGTATTGTGATAAAAATGTTATACAATAGAATCACTCATGAACATTTTGGATGTATTCAGTATATTACTGTATTATTTGAAAGTAAAAAATGTCCACGAGCCTTCTGCTCAGTTATTTTTAGTTTCCTTATCTAAAAAGTTGTTCACCACTTCACACATAGCACGTGATATATTTAATTATACATAGATGTAATTTAAGTTACTGGCCAGAAGATGGCGTGTAAATACACACTATCACAGAGTTTTCTTCTTTAACACTGCTATTTCTTCTCTATACAAGTATTTGGTTACTAGAACAGTGCAAAATAATTTATTCAAAAGTGCACATTCAAAATTCATTGATTTAGTTTGATGTAGAGTATTGTGATAAAAATGTTATACAATAGAATCACTCATGAACATTTTAGATGTATTCAGTATATTACTGTATTATTTGAAAGTAAAAAAAAAACATCCACAAGCCTTCTGCTCAGTTATTTTTAGTTTCCTTATCTAAAAAGTTGTTCCCCACTTCATACATAGCACACGATATATTTAATTGTACATAGATGTAATTTAAGTTACTGGCCAGAAGATGGCGTGTAAATACACACTATTGCAGAGTTTTCCTCTCTAACACTGTTGTTTCTTCCATATACAAGTATTTAGTTACCAGAATAGTGCGCTATCATTGCCTGAATAAATATTGTTGTTCTTGGTGAATGCTTTTATGTAGCTTAGAGGTACACATTTACAATTTGTTAATTTGAATTAATGTAAAGTATATTAATGAAAATATTATAAAATGGAATTACTTGTGAACATTTTGGGAAGCATCTAGAACATTAAAGTATCATCTGAAGGTAGACGGTATTCATAAGCCTTCTGCTCGGCTTTTTCAGTTTTTTTGTCTGAAAAGTTGTTCACCATCCACATTCATAAGCACGCGATATATCCTAGCATGTTTAGATGCAATTTAAGTTACTGATCACAAGATGGCATGTAAACACGCACTATCGCGGAGTTCTTTCCTTAACACCGCTGTTTTGATTACAGTAAAGGAAGCGTTTGCTTCAATTATTCTCACACTTCATATATTCTTTCATATTTTATTAAAAATTTATGGTTTATTATCAATCTCAGTTAATATCTCATGCAAATATAGCGTTAGATCTGCTTTGAAGACAACGCTATTATAACAAGAAAGATAGTGAATCATTTAAATACTGTTGTGTCTTAATGGGTGAGTGTCTGGTAAAAGTATAATACATGTGCTCTGTGAACACATCTAACCGACACTGGGTTGGATGAGTTTCTTATAGCTGTTAAGTTGTATAGAAATGGAAGAAGAGGGAAGGAAAAGGGAAGGTGAAGATCCTGAGTGTCAGCTTACTGGGAATTATACTTTCATTTATCTAAAGATTGCTTTATCATACTTGTTATTGTATAAAAGAAGTATTATACATAAAATGTTTATTATAAATGATTAGTTATGGGACAAGAGTGCTATTGCACCATTATCAAGGTAGATTTCCTTTGCAAGTATAATTCTAATTTTGACCTTTCTCCTTTCTGTTTTATAGTTTTAACATATAAATTGAGACCTTTTACTAGTTACCAGACGTTCACTACATTTGTGATAAGCAGAAGTCAATATTCTGATATGTGTGATCTTTAAATTGAACTTAATAGAGAAAATCTTATGAATAATAACTTACTAATAACAGAACTACAAAAGATCACATATAAGTAATTTAGGAGTGAAATTTTTACACATTTTATTAATGTTAGATTGTGGAATTATCAGAGTTATAAAACTAACATTGACTGAAGAATGAGAAAATGCTTTAATGTAAAGCACTATAAATATTGCTTTAATTCTAACTGTTATTATATTAAATCTTATAAATGAATATTATTGTCTGTAAAGACTTTAATTGGTTTTGATAAAGTGGTTAGCTATATGTCAATTAACTTCACTATGCTGATGTAATACCTTATATAGATCTAAAAATATGTAAAAAAATCTCTTTTATTTTAAACAGTATCTATCATACTCACTCTACTTCTTTTTATTATTAATAACAATGTTAAATATCACTAATGACAATTAATGAACTGACATTTACTAATATATTATTTACAATTGGTAATTTGCAAAAATTTCATAATATTAATGAAAAATGAACATCTAATATATTGTTAAAGTAATTAACAAATGTCTTATTTAAAATTGTTTGTAATTTGAAATAATATCTCATTTTAGAATCTAATTAGTAATGAACAAAACTTCACATACTAGGTATATATGTTATTTACATAATAAGTGTATCTTGTTCTCTGGTTTTAGTTTTCATTTTTTTTTTTGAGGAGCTCAATTTAAAGCAACATTTCCTCATTAATGCAACTATTATTATTGAGGGTAAATCTGTTTGAACTTTTAAGTCCAAACAGATTTGAGGTGCTAGACACTTCATGTTTGGGATTTAGAATGGTAATATCATTAATTGTTTATTCAATTTATGTTAACGCAATGTTTTTCAGCTTTTTCATTTTTCGGTGGTCCAATTTGAAACTTTTTTTAAGCATAAATAGAAATAAATATATTCATTTCAAAATAACTTTTAAAAGAAAGGATAAATTTAATACTCAAAACACATTAATTTCCAAAGTAAAACAAAATTTCAAGAACAAACAATCCAAAAGTACAAACAAGTATTTAAAAAAATGACAGACACAGCTTTATTATCTATAAATATTAATGGTTTAAATAATTCTATAAAAAGGTCGAATTTTCTAAGATATTTGAAATTACAAAAAGCACAAATCATATTTATACAAGAATCTCATTTTAAAAGAGATGATAATTTCACATGGAAACCTAGTGACTATCTAATTCTTTCTCACTCCCTTTACAAAAATAAAACAAGATGAGTTATAATTTTATGGAAAAAAAGTGTAGTTATTCCTCAGATCATTTACAAACATGAAGATAAAGAAGGGTTAATATCAATTGTAATAATAAAATATCAAAATAGAATTTGGACTTTAATAAATATTTACTGGATTCCTGGAATAGGATTGTCTACGGTTAAAAAACACGTAGAATTAATTAACAAAGTAAATAAAGGTATGATAATAATGGGGGGAGATTTCAATTGTATTCTAGATAACTCTGAAACAACTAATAAAAGAAAGTTACGCCTCACACCCGTAAGTAAATATTTCAAGAGATGGTTAGAAAGCTTAAATCTAATAGATACATTTAATTTTAAAGATTCTAACTCATTAAGTTACACACATAGCGATTATCGCTTTAATACTAAAACAAGAATAGATAAAATATTGGTCTCCTCTGATTTAAACAGTAGGATAACAAAATTTTCTATAATCCCATGTCCCCTTTCAGACCATAATGCCTTAATTCTTAAACTACAAATTGATTTCAAAAGATTAAACACTATAACTAGAATACCAGCTTACATCCTTAAATTAAAAGAGTTTAAACCTTGGCTAGATTCAGAAATCAAATATTTCTTAGAAACAAATCCTATTAACGATACAAATAATATAATAACTTGGGATACACTCAAGGCTTTTTTGTATGGCAAGATTATAGGATGGTTTAAAAATAAAACAAAGGAATGGGAATCTGAATTGCATAACATACAAAAATGAATAACAGAAATAAATACAAGTTCTTATGATGTAATAGATTCTCAGGAAAAAAAAAGAAATTATAGATTTAAATAAAAAATACAATGAATTCCTCACTCATAAAACAAATCTAGCTTTGGAAAATCTAAAATTCGCTTCAATGTCAACTTCTCCAAAACACTTACATAATCTAGCAATGAGAATTAAAAAGCAGAACTTAGAAAATAACATCATAAATATAATACATGAAGGAAAAGGGAAAAAAGGTATCTGATGTGAATGATATTCTTGAAGCTTTTAAGTTCTATTATGCTAAGCATTATGGAAATAATGATAATAATATTTTATTTTCAGATTGGAAATTTAATAGTTCCTTAATAAAAAAACTACCTGACCAATTAAAAGTAGAATTGGACAAGCATATCTCCATAAAAGAAATAAAAGATATAATTAAAGTAAGTAAAAACAACAAATCACCAGGAATGGATGGAATAATAATGGAATTATATAAAATTTTTCCAAATTCAGCAATTTCTCTACTTCATAACATGCTAAATGATATTCAAGCTCAAATGATTACTCCACCATCCTGGAAATATTCACTAGTTACCCCTATAAAAAAGATAAAAGCGATCCATCCCAATGTAGTTCATATAGACCTATCTTTCTGCTTAATAATGATTATAAAATCTTTATGTCTATTTTAGTAAATAGAATTAAGAAATCCCTGACTAAAGTCATAAATGAAGACCAAACAGGCTTTATATTTGGAAGACACACATATGACAATATTCAGAGAATTTTAACCATTATAGAAGCTTTGAACAGAGACAATTCAGAAGCTCTTATAATCACATTAGATATAGAGAAAGCATTTGATTCGGTAAACTGGAAGTATCTATTTAAAATTTTGGAACTTTTTGAATTCCCATTAAACTTTATAAATTTAATAAAGAATATATATAAAGACAACCTGGCTTATGTAAAATTAGGCCCATTTACCTCGGAAGCTTTCAAAATAACTAAAGGCTCTAAGCAAGGTTGCCCTATGTCTCCCATCCTGTTTGCCCTGGCGATAGAATTATTTATGCCTGCAATACAAGTGATCTAAAAATAGAAGGAATTAACTTTTACAATAAATTTAATTCTAAAATCATGTTATTTGCTGACGATATATTGCTGACTTTAAGGCCGAATGAAGAGTCCATGCAAGAATTAGAGAAACAAGTAGAAGATTTTTTTCCATTTCAGGTCTTTGTTTCAATAAATCCAAATCAAAACATATACTTCTAAATAAAATAGATGACTTGCATCTGAATAAATATCAAATAATTGGAGAAAAGGTTTCTTCACTAGAATATCTAGGAATTCTTATATCTGAGAACATAGATACTACCACGACCTTAAATTATAATAAAATCCAAAATTTAATTCAAAAACAAGTTAATAGCTGGAATAAATTAATGTTAAACTTGGAAGATAGGTTACAGTTAATAAAAATGATATTACTACCACAAATAAACTATATAGCATTAGCAATCCTTATTTTACCAGATAAAAAAGTTATAAAGACAATACAGAAACTTTTAATGGATTTTCTTTGGTATCCAAAAAAGAATAGAATTGCATTCTCACATCATATTAGACCATGGGACTTGGGAGGAATTAAATTTCCAGACATAGAAACGTATATTAAAGCTTCCATCATTAAACTTATACTAAATTGGGTAAATCCAAATTATTCATCCGCATGGAAAATTTTACATTTAACTTTCTTCTTAAATGAAAACAAAATATTAAAAAATATGGAGTTGGAGAATTATAACAACATATTTTGGCATGTACTATGTCATAGCTTACAAAATAAAACAACAAAGCCCACTAATTTATCCTATCTGAATAATAGTTATAATCTATTTAGAAAATTTATAATTACAAATCCAGATATAAAATTATGGTTCAATCTCTTAATACCATTTAAAACATCAAAGAATTTTAAAGAAAAAATCCAAGAAAAAAACTCATTAATTGGGAATCCAAAACTTTATTTACTGGTTTCAATGCTTAAATAATCACAGTACTTTAACCACCCAACAAGTAATAAATGAGTTTAGTATATCTGAAATAGACAGAACAGAACTTCAAAAAATACTACAATATGCAAGTAATTTATGTAGAATTATTAATGGTTCAAGCTTTAATACTATACCTAAGTTCATAAAATATATGCAAGAATTGATTTATGAAAATCATAATAAGCTAATTTCTATATCTAAATTATACAAAATTGTAATAGTGTATAAAACCAAAATAGGTCAAAATGTTGTGAACATCTTAACAAAGGACTTGACAATAAATCTATCATCTGAAGGCATAAATGACCTTTTGTTGTCAGTTAAGCTAACATCAAACTTCCAGATATGGAAAATCTTCACATGGAAATTTTTACATAGAGCCTTTTATACACCATATAAAATAGCCAAATTTGACCCTGCCCATAAGCCCACATGCTGGAGATGTACTGTAAACTGTAAGGCAGATTGGATACATATATTTTATGATTGCATTAAAAAATTCTGGGAAGATATTAATAGATTTCTTCAAGCCATTTATAATGATAAATTTGTTCTAACAAAATCTTTGTTTTTTTTGAATGTAGATGATTCAGTAACTATGAGTAAAAGTGATCAATATCTTTTATGGTCTATTCTGGCTGTAGCCAGAAAATGTATAACAAGAAAATGGAAATCCACTGTTCCTCCAAGTTATGAAGACTTCATATCTCTATTAAAGGAATCTGCACAGAAAGAAATAAAAGTCAAAGAAGAAAGAATTTTTCCCAGACGTTGGACAGACAATCCTTGGAATAAAATCTTAATACTTGTAGACACATTACAAAAGGACAGAATTTCTTCTACATGAAATTGAAATGCCATAAACTAAGATGAACTTATGTGAATATATGCCAGTAAAGGTTATACTAGTTCTATGAGATTATTCCTCTTTATAACCTTATTGGTTAATCCTTTTCATTGGACCACCTGTAAATATTGTACATATTGTTATAGTTATTAACTAGTTTCTTTTATTTTGAATTGTAATTTAAAATTTACTGTATCATAATTTGTCTACAAACAAAAAAATAAAAATTATTTAGCAAAAAAAAAAGAATGAAGGAAGGAGGTATCTGTATAGGGTAAACGGTAAAGGAGAATATTAGTATAATGAGGGAAATTAAACGTAAAAAAGAGAGGTAAAAAGAACACAAGAGCAAGTTATGAGTATTATAGTACAGCACGTGTAAAATATGTATAACAGTAAAAATAAAGAAAATAAGAGCGAATAGAAAGTAAGGAAAATAAGAAAGAACTGAAAGTAAAAAAAAATCAGGATGAGTTAAGGAAAATTTTGACAAAGAAATTGCTGTTAGTGAATTGGATGATGTACTTAGGAAAGTAAATGTTGATACAATATCAGGCCCAGATGGTATAGTGTTTGGACTGTACAATAAATTAGTAGATTGGCAAAAAGAGGATTTTGTAAATGTACTGAGTGAATGGGTTTAATGAAAAGTGTGTTTATGAAAAGTTATGCCGTGGGGTATTAAAATTTATATAGAAGAAAGATGAGAAGAATGTAATAAAAATTGAGACCCATCACACTAAATAGCACAGATTGAAGGGAAGACCTCAGTCAACTCATTTGAAGAATGGCACATTCCAGAGTGCAGCACCCCTCCTATTCCTGCACTGCAGTGTTAGCAATCTAATCACATGGTGTGGGAATACAACCCATAACTTTCTGGTCTACCAGCACCAAAGGTGAGTGTGCACTGCATTCTTTTTTTCTCTTACCATTCATAGCTGAAAATCATTATCAGCATGGCTGATACACATATCCCAATCCACTAGAGAAATATATTTCTACACATTACTTCTGTGCTGTCTAACACCCCCAATCACCAATATTAAAAATGTCTGCCATTTGATATGCAGTGTGCATCTCTTTCTTATCCCCCTTATGGCCTCTGACTGTTCCAGAGTTCCACCCCCACAAACAGGCATATGCTTAATGGTTTCTGGAAGGGAAATAATACAGCTGGTTGATGTTAAGTTTGCCAAAGCCCATGCAATAACAGCCAACTGATTGGAGCTTTTAGACATTCTTTTTTTATGAAGGGCTTCAGTTTTATTTACAGCACCATGCTTTTGGAGACACCCTGTACTCCCCAAATCCAAAGTCATAAGATATTGAGGAAAATTTATACTTTTTAAAGTCTGAAAGTCCTGTTCAATGAGTGGATCTGAATCAAACTGGTTTCAGTGAAATCTTCACCAGACAGATGACTATATACCTTCCTGTCATTAACAAATCGTGATGTTAAGTGGACTGATGAATAATCAAAAATATTTTATTTTTTTATTTATTTTTGACCGTGTTAGTCCCACTAAATCAATAGCCTCTTTTCTGGAGAGATCAGTTGTGGTATTCCTGATAAATAGGGATGAATAGGATGAAAATCTGAAGAAGGCACCTGGGAACTTCTCCTACTCACAGGTTTGGAGCCAGCAAGTGAGTGCACATGTCCTGTTCCTAGAGGAGTGGTGGCTGGGAGGATGATGTTCAGTGAGGGTAGGATGTCAGAAGGCATGGAGATGAATGCCAGTGGTGTGAGTAGTAATGAGATTTTGTACAATTCTAATGGTTTTTTCAACAAAATTTATTTGTTGAAGCTGAAAAGAAGAATTGACAAGTTGGGAGGGCTGTCTAATGATTTACTGAAGGAGATTGGATGTATACTGAACCAGAGACTGAAGGAGATGTTTCCTGGGGGCATTATGTATAAAATACAGAAAGAAGAAGCAGAGTCCATCCTGAAGGATGATGGTGAGACAAAGAAGAGAAGCTATGCAGAAATGTGATAGAAGGTGCAAGGGGAGTAACAGAAAAGAAAAAGGCAGAATAGAATGCAAGCAGATGTATATGGTGAGGATTCAAAATAAAAAAAGAACTGAATAGGTATGATGTTTTGGACAACCTAATGGTTTCTTTGGATGTAAAAGCCAAATAGGTAAGAACAGTTATTCTTATAAACAAAGACACATTTGTGATATTATATTTGGCATTATGCAATGGAATTTTTTTTCTTGGGGAATATGAAAAGAAGAAGAACTGTAATCCTTGGAATTTATATGCAATAAAAACATTTAACAGGGAAACAAAAAAAGAGGATTCACGTACACTGTTGAACAAAAGTAAAAAGATAGACTTGGAAAAGACATTTGAAATGGTTATGTAAATAAGTGCTGAACATTACAAAGGTTTATGATAAAAGGGGTTTATGGACTGGTGGATGGGATTGTAATATTGTGTTAAAAACAGAAAAGGACAAAATGATACATATTTCAGATACAATAAATGTTCAAGGAAGTAAGGGTATGGTAAAACACCCCCAAAAGCATGTTAAACATGATAAATAACTGTGATAAAAAGAGATGTTATATGTGTGGGTAACAAGGTCATGATGCAAGAAAATGTGAACTAAAATGTTATAAATGTAACAAAAAGTGGGCATTTACTGATGTATTGTAAAACTGAAACTAGTAATAAAGAAAGTGAAAAAAGGAGATGAAAATGAACAAAGAGAGGAAACATTAGAAGTGGTAGAAGTCAAAGATAAATTAGATAAAGAAGACAAAGAAAGAAATAAAATGGAGGTAGATTCTGAAATAAGTGATGAGGAAGATATACATTGGAAAGTAGTAAAATAAATAAATTATATTGGTAAAAGGGTAAAAGGCAGGAAAAGAAAATTTAAAGGGATGAGTATAAAAACAAAAACAAATAAAACTGATGAGAAATAAAATTAAAATTTTTAGAAAGTTAAGAAAAAGGGAAAATAATTTTACTGTGCTATCTGTAAATGTAAATACTATTAAGAACATAATGAGGTACAATAAATGTGATGTAGATGTAATTTTGACTAGACAATACACATTCTTAACAAGTGAAGAAAGATTACAAACAGAAAAAATATGGGGTGATAATATGAAATTTGGAAAATGGTGTTCTGGAATAGGTGTATTTTGCAGAAATACTGTGAAAATATTAGCTATAACTTTAGTATGAATGGGAAGATTAACTATAGTGGATTTAAAATGGAAAGAACAAATATATAGCATTATAGGTTCATGTTACATGTAAAGAAAGAAAAAGTTTATTTCACCATATTCTAGATTATATAGTGATAAGTATGATAGTGACAGGGAATTTCAATTGTGATTTAAGAGGCAAGTATAAAAACAAAGAAAATGATGTAAAAATATTAGATGTTATGTGATGTGGTAAATTACTACCTTGGAATAAAAATTCATGGACTTACATAAGGGGTATTTACAAAACTTAAATAGATTACTTCAAAGTATCAGAAGGATTAACTATAGGAAAAGGAGAGAGAATTAAAACAGGTTATTCTGATCATTTAACAATATGACATAAAGAATAAAAAGGTTAAATGAGAAAACATGAGATGAGGAAAAATTAAGAATAATAATACAGTTATGGAATGATCATATTACTGTGAGAGCGCTTTATAAAAATTGGTCTGAATAGTGGATAACTGTTAAGATAAAATATAACAAATGTTTCTTACAGTGACAGTATAATGTGAGAAAAGTAGACAAAGAAAAGTATAGGAGAGGATACAAAGATGCATCGGAAGATTGAGAAAATAATAATAGAGAGAATTTTGAAAAAAGAAAGAAGAATTATGTAGAAGAAATCAATAGAAAATTAAGGAATTATTATTGAAACAAAAATATTTCTTGCAAGGAAAAAGAGATGTATTGGCTTATTTAAGTAGTTAGTAAAGGAATATAGTAGTGTAATGAGAAAATGAAAAATATGAAAGGAGAAATATTAAGAACCCAGGAACAAATTATAAATATTTTAGTAGAGTATGTACAAGAGATGTTTAAAAAAAAAGAAGACATTGAAAATAATATGGGAAGTAAAAAAAGTTTTAGAGCAAGAAAATCAATAATTTGAAAAGGAGATTTCTTTGAATGAGTTAGAGAAAGTATAAGGACAACTGAATATAGATTAACTGCAGGACCAGTTGGAAAAAGATATGAAATGTATACAAATTTAATGGAATGGCAAAAGTAGTATTTTTAAAGATTTTAAACAAATGGCTTAATGAAGGTTTCTTCTATAAAAAATGATGTAGCAGAATATTTAAATGTATTTTGAAGAAAGAAGACAAAAGTCAATTAAAAAAATGGAGACTGATGGTACAGAATGATAATGACTACATGACCTTTATGAAAAATACAAATGAGATTTGAAACTAAGATGGAGGACAGTATATATATATATATATATATATATATATATATATATATATATATAAAGATCATGGATTATATAAATAGAATAACTTATGCTAAGGGACCTTAATAATGCATTTGATAATAACTTATGCTAAGGGACCTTAATAATGCATTTGATAGGACATGAAATTTTATGGGCAATAATGAAAGAATACAATATAAGTGGAAAAATTAGGAAGTTATGTATGCCTGCCTATAGCAATAATAAAGTAGAAATTCTAGTAAATGGTTGTTTAAGTAAAGAGGTAAAGATGAGGAAGGATGTAAGACAGGGATGTCCAATGATTTGTATACATTTTACTTTAGTTATAAATGTGATTGTATATGAAATAAATTATAAAATGAAGAAGACTGAGCAAGTATATCTAGGTGGCCAACATCTCCATTTCACAACAAAACACACCGCACTACCTGAAACCCATCAAGGTGGGGTACTATGCACCCCACACCCCTCCTGTAACTAAATATATCAACTCTAGGACTGCACTACAGTGGGGAAAAAGGCAAATTTCCCTTTGTTGGCCAACTAGATACTTACCCTTTGAAATCCTTCAGCATTGTGGTTGTTTGTTCAACTCAGGTTTCGAGGATGTCGTCTCACTGATTTCGTCTTCAGTAACATGAGCTTAAAGTAGACCCTTTAAAAGAATAGATAATAAAATGTTTTATGTGATATGGGTTATATGGCATGAAAGGATAAATGAAATTATGTTTAATTGAAAATGGATTTTGTCAGCAATATTGAGTAAAATCAGGTAGTTATGGAAAAGGTAGTTGGGGGTCTAATAAGGGTAAATAATTGCTAAAATAAAATATGAATATATAACAGCAAAAGAAGGAAATGGAAAATTGTATATTTGTATATTGTAAATATACACATATTCTATAAATAATGTTTTTGTATAGATAAAGCACCCCCTACACTTTTTTGATAAGTACCATGGGATCATTTGCATCCATCTGAGTTGCCACCAACTTTGGCAGATAGGACCTCAGTTTAACATTTCATCCTTGCTTCTCTTGCCTCTGCATCTATCTGTTTTAGGGTTGCCACCTTTTCAAATGCCCAAAGTGGGACATTTTTGGTACAAACGTCAGATTTTGCAGGGCAAAACATACCCATGGCCAGTACAAAGGACAGAAATTCACTTTTTTGCCTAAATAAAAGCTTATTCTTGTAGCATTCTAGTTGCTTATTCGGTTTCTTATAGCATTTAGGTGTTTCAGATACAGAATAACTGTGTTATGCAAGTATTACGTAAAATATAGGAAATATTTTTGTCCTAAAATCTCAGGACATTTGCCATTTTTTCGATTTTTATGCAGGACACAACTGCCAAAAGCGGGAATGTCCCTCGCAAAGTGGGACAGGTGGTAACCTTAATCTGTTTGCATGTGCATATGTAAATACATGTGTGCATTTGTGTAGAGAGTCTTAGATACCTTTGACATATTAGGTGGAGGAGCTATTTTACAGTAACAGATATTCAATTTCTAAGGGCCATCAGGGTGGCTATTATAAGAAAATAATGGATCTTTCAGGGTACGGGAGGCCTCTCAAACTACCCCTGGGTGATCCATTATTTCCATGTAATGCCACTCTGTCAGACATTATGGCTCACTTACAGAGCTAAATACAAATAATCAAGCAGTGCTGCTGGTGTAAACTTCACCTCTGTACATGGGTGGATGACCTCCTTCAAAATATTTTGTAAAGTTGGTCTTACTTGATTTTATTACACACCACCTTATCAGCAAGATCAACTACTGCAACCATAACAGATGTAATAAGAATGCACTATCTAGATGAGCAACAAACAGACAAACACACAGAAGTGTCTTCCTCAGACAGCAATGTTTCATGTCCCCCCTCCACACACCCACTCCCAGTGTGGGAGGCTTTAACCTTACATACCAATTCTGAGGTAGTACCTTTTCAGGAAGAATATTTTTATGATATTGTCTTTTCCATCCAAGGGGATATTCCAATATTCTCTTTTCCACACAAAGAATGCAAACACAATGAAAAAAAGATGCTGTACCATCATAAAAAAGTGCACTGTAAAGCCGAAAGTGAGACATGACAACTTGAAATGTGGTTACTTCAGTGAATTTTTGCTAACGTATCTAGAAAGGACTTTCAGTTACTATCTGAATTCATTCAGATAGAGTCGTCATGGATCACAGGTGGAAAGATTTTCTTAACTGTTTTACCCACTATGGTGGTAAAAAGAAAAAAAATCTAAGCTTACAGTCTGAAGTGTTTTTAAAAAAAGTACTAATACATGTAATATAAATATGCAAGACATGTCATTTGAAAACTTATAATTTTAACATTAGAACACGTCTGTAAGTAAACTAATGTAATCAAGAGTACTGACGTATGGTGGTTAATAAAATAGCAAAGGAAAAAAAGGAAGACATGTACACAGAAGCTCCTTTTCATGGGTGTTTTATAAACTGGAGAACATAGATGTTTGCTGTGCATTTCAAAGGCAAGCATTGCTGATAATAGAAGGCTTCTTATCTGATTTTTCTAAACAAAGCTACTTACATCCAAACAGTCAGGTTGTTTGATAAATGTATTGAGTACAATATCAACTGGATATTAGATTTTCCATGTAAAAAAGCAGATATTATGTACCCACCATAACGTTAGATTTTTATGAGCCATGCCTTTCATTTCCAACAGCAGGACTGCTAGCTGTTGAGAGCAGTTGCTTGCCACTTTAAGGCTCTCCCAGGCTGAAAAGCTCTGGTTTTAGCTCCCATAATGCCTACATCTCCCTTCTCTACAAACTGCCTTTGATCCGTTCATGCAGCATAGGCAATGCTTTATATATATAAAACCATATCCCCTTAGGAGCTTTCCACTAGAGTCCCCAATGGGGGCATCTCCCTAGGAAGAGGAATGGTGGGGAAAGAATCAGCTTTACCAACATTAAATAAAATTCAAACTCCAAGGCAGATTCTCTGAGAAGTGGTTTTAAAAGGAATGGACCTCTTTTTAATGCCTTAGAAACCTTTAAGGAAGCCAACAAAGTAGAGAGAAAACCCTGAGGAAAATTAGAAATGGGTACTAAATGTACTATGACAGCAGACTAGTTATAGCCTTATACAAATATGTCCATCAAAAACTGCAAAACCACAGGAATCTGGGCCTGAAAAGGGACAGACAGCTTGCTCAGTGACCCACAGTGAGAAGTTTTTTTTCAATTTACTCCTCTAGACATTCCATATAAAAGTCTTTTGAGCATCTGTAAGGATCTTGACCACCCTAGGAGGAAAATGTGGGGTACCTGGCCATCTGAGAAACTGCAGAAAGCATGCAATTAAGCTGAGGAACTTAAGATGTGGGGGAGAATTGCAGGACAGATGAGTTAAGGGGCTTTAAAGGTATGAGGAGAAAGGTCTGCCTACTGCAGAGGAAAAGATATTTGACTGGGCCAGTATGGGTCTGTGAAAACAACTTTCACTTCACAGTGCTTGATTTTCTGTGCAAATTTCATGACATGAACTGGGGAGAAATGCAGTGATGTCCCAGAGGTCATTGCTAGAGAAGAAAATCTTCTTCATTTGCCATTGGTCAAGGATGCAAGGTTTTCTCAAGTGATGGAAGACATCATCCACCAGTAATTTACAGAGTGGTCATTTGTGAAGTATTAAAAAATACTGACTGAACTTGTCCACTATGGAGCAGTCTTGACCAGATATGTATACTGCTGTTAGAAAGTGGCAAGTTGACATGGTCCATTTCCTAACCTCATGGACTCTTGACACAGAGGATAGGAATGAGCCCTTCCACCAGCTTATGTACCAAACCACCACCACCACCATGCTTTTGTAGTTTATGGCAATGAAGCTCTGGGAAATGAGGTCCCATAGAGCCCACAACATAAGGACTTGTACATTCTGCATCCTAAAGAATTCCATTATCTTCAGTACATTGACATCCAGAGAGGCCTCTACTAGTCTCCA
>NC_056745.1:714206250-714228750 GCF_019279795.1 Protopterus annectens
TTGCTATGCATTAAACACTTTGTTCTTTTTTTGACCATCATTAGTAAGTAAAAGTTCACTGCCTGCAGAAGTTGTAGGAATCAGTTTTGTCTATGCATCGTTTTACTATCTTGACAGGTGGTGTAGGTGAAATTCCTCTTGTGTCAAATCAGAAAATGCCATAATAACACAACGCTGGTCACTGTTTTCCATAGGTGATCACGGCTTCACTGCTGCATGAATTGTAAACATGTGCTGGCAGTGATTCCCTTCTTTTGGAAGGTTGTTAATGTCTTCCAGTTAGCACAACATTGCAGTTTGTATGTGTGTGTGTGTGTGTGTGTGTGTGTGTGTGTGTGTGTGTGTATATATATATATATATATATATATGTGTGTGTGTGTGTGTGTGTGTGTGTATATATATATATATATATATATATATATGTGTGTGTGTGTGTGTGTGTGTGTGTGTGTGTGTGTATATATATATATATATATATATATATATATATATATATATATATATATATATGTATGTGTGTGTGTGTGTGTGTGTATGTATATATATATATATCTATATATGGATTAAGTAGCTGTGAACAAGCTGTTCCCTGTGGCTCAGTTGTATAAAGTTTGATTCCCTCAGCCTCCTTTGCTTAACTGTGTCACTTAACCAGACGCTGCTCCTGGGCTGAGTCTGTAAAAGGCCCATGGAGATCAGTGTTCTACTCCAGAAAACAGATACAAATATATATCACTGTGGGGGGCTTGACCCCTATCTGTGGGTAGAGGATGACTTGTTATTTTGCAAATAACACTTTGTTATTTTGTTTAGCCATGTATGTTTCAGGCATTATTATGCAGTTTCTTATCCTCTTGGTTTTACTGCTCAGTGCTCCACTGTAGAAGCTGCCTTAGCTCCCTAGCTTATTACCTTTGTACTCTTAGACTACATTTATCATGGTATTTATGGTTGTTTTAACTGCTTATGCACACACACACACACATACACACACACACACACACACACACACACACACACACACACACACACACACACTGAAAAGAAGAAGAAGAAAAGAAATATATAATTTTTAAGTGTTTCTTTAAATTCTCTGTACTAACTGCTTCTATTCAATTGCAAACTTCTAGGGATGTTGTCTGTATCAAAGGCAAAATAGCTTTACACACTGTTAACGATTCAAAGATTTCCATTTAACCTGTTAATTTAATTTTCATCTGAAAATAGGCTGCACATGCTAAATTCTAATAAAACAAAATATTTTCAGCTTGAGTGATAAATCAGAAGCTTTAATTATAAGCTTATAAAGCCTATTTGTCCTCCCTGTTTTCCAGGCTACTAAATCCACTCTAAAGTGTACCATAAGGTAAAGGGAAAAAAGCTGTGAAGTGATGCATATGGAATTTAAGAGATACGTAACAAAAATGAACTAGAACAAGTTGCACATAAATCCTGAAAAAGTTATAATTATCTTTCTTGGAGCTATCCAGCATGGATGTGAGTTCGAGTAGGCCTCCCACCCCCACACACATAGCCAACACTGTTAGCTGAAGAAATTGATTAGATTTCCAGCTGAATTTTATTGCCTGAAATTTTAACAGAATACCATTGATTGTGCAAATGTGAATATATCATGGTCTGAGCTTACTGTTGGGGCTATTGTCTTCCTTTCTTGTATTAAATATTTTATTGAGAAACAATTTAATTCCCTCAAAAAATAATCTTAGAATTATCCCCAAGGCTTGCAGTATGTTCTGTCTGGTATAAGTAAAACTTTAATTTACTAATGGACTTTCCCCTTAAAATGCCGAAAAAAATATGTTTGAAATTATTAGCTTAAAGTGAAGCGGCACAAAACAGTAATGTTTGTGAGATGGCCTGGAATGTTTCTATAAAAGATGGCTGCTGCATATAAACATTTCGTAGCCATGCTACATGAACATGAATGAAAGATTGCTAAGGCCACTTAGGTGAGTAATGTACACAATTTTGGATAAATTCTTCTTAATGCATTATGGCAAAAAATTTTCATTAATCATAATAATGTAATTGTTATATTATTCCGTATTAATTGTTCCTGTACCACATCCTTGAAAATCTTGTATTTAAAATAGAAAAATAATTTTTCATTTCTTTTTAAAATTGAAAAATGCCAAACTGGCCACATTAAAAAACTTGAATTTGAGTCCATTACGTTTTTTTGTTATTAAAACATTTTTCAGTTTTAAAGGTTAGCACTTCAGTGTCCAAACAATTAACTTTCAAAATGCTGTCTACTTTAAATCTACCCTTTTAAGAATGCTTCTGTGAAGGATTAAGCTAAATACAGATGTGTACCCGAGCGTAAAACAATAGTAAAAGAAGTATGTAGTAAGCCAAATGTGGGTTATTTTAAGCACTAATATGAGTATGTGTGTGCGCATGCATGTGCACTTGTACAAGGGCAAGTGTATGTATGCAATAATGTTGTGTGTGTGTGTGTGTGTGTGTGTGTGTGTGTGTGTGCACACGAGAGTGCATGCACGTGTGTATGCAACCTTGTGTGTGTGTGTTTGTGTGTGTGTGTGTGTGTGTGTGTGTGTGTGTGTGTGTGTGTGTGTGTGTGTGTGTGCACACAAGAGTGCATGCACGTGTGTATGCAACCTTGTGTGTGTGTGTGTGTGTGTGTGTCTCTGTCTCCATGTATTGGGAGTGTGCATAGCAATTAACTTGATTTTAATGTGCAGAGGAGGCTCAGGTACCTTCTTAGTTCTGAGAAAGGATCATTGTGATGAAGTCTGAGAACCTGTGTCTTCATAGATCTGATCCAGCTTAATGTATTCTACCTGATTCCCTTAAAGTTGCACTGTGTTACTTCATTGTACTTTAGTGGGTAAGATTTCCGCAGTAGTTCTAAAAATATTACTATATATAATATGACAACATTTGTTACTGTTTAAATGCTTTTCCATATTTAGGTTGCAGAAGTGACATCAAAAAACACTAATGAATTACAGCATTGATTTCAGAATGCATCTATATTACAATAGACAAAGGGGATAGTCACAACTGCAAGCAGTAGAGGTATCAGACTCCTATCACACTGTATGAAAGAGGTGATGACTGAGAAAAGAATATACAAACATGGGAGATGAGCAGTTCAGATTCAGATCAAGATGTAGTACAACTGACCTGATGTTTGCACTGCAAAAGAAAGTGGAGATGAGGAAAGTGTTTAAGTGGGCATTCCTTGACTAGACACGGTTCCAAGAAAGCTGATTTGGGAAGTCCTGTGATTGCTTGAAATCCCAGAAACATTTGTAGAATTAGTGCTGGCTCTGTACAGCAATCTAGTGACACAAGTACGGAAGGAGTATGGACTCACAGAGGGGTACCTGTTGGGAATGGGTGTGCATTAGAGCCCAGTCATGTTCATACCATTGATACAGTGCATCAGAAAACAGGTCAGATGGGACAGATCAACAACTCTGCTGTATGTAGACAATGTGACACTACGAGCAGAATCTGAACAGGAGTGATAGTGAATGACAGGTTAATGAGAATGCAAAACTGAAGGCACAAGACATTAAACAGTATAGATAAGACAGTGCTCATTGTAGTCAATGATGGAAATTAGAAGTTTAAAAATGTGATAGAAAGGAAAGCAGTGGAAAAGGTTAGCAGCTTCAAGTATCTGGGATGTGTGGCTATAAGGTAGGGAAGTCTGAATGAGGAAGTCAAAGCTAGGATCAGAGGCACTGTAGCCAACTGGCACAATGTGTGAGGGGGAGAGTGTGGCAAAAGAATGCCAAAGAACTTGAAAAGTAAAGTGTAAAAAATAGTGTTGTGACCAGTGCTTCTGTATGGCACAAAAACTGGCGGTAAGGGCAGAGCAGCAGAGGAAGCTTTAGGTGATAGAGATGACATACCTGAGACAGGTGGTAGGATGCAGACTGTGGCACAGATGGAGAAATGAAGAAGAAGAGAAGAAGCCAAAGTAGTTCCAATTGCAGAGAAGGTCAAGTAGAACCAATTAAGATGGCTTGTTCACACATACAGGAAAGCAAAGATGATTTGGTAAAGCAAATTTGGGAGGGATAGGGAGAAGACAAGAGGAGACTCAGAGATTTATTCATGAGCTGGATGGACTGTGTGAGAGAAGGCCTGAGGCAGGCAGACATGACTGTTGAGGAAGGTAGAAGAGTGGCTCTGAACAGAGAAAAATGTCTGCATTTGATGTAGTACTCCAAACCCATATAAAAGTAGGAAAAACATGGTTTATGACGAAGATGATGGCTGTATCACAGTAGTGAGACTGCTGTACCTTGGAACCCAGTTGTACAAAAAGTGAGATCCCTTGTTCAGGTGTCTCACTATCAAGATCTCAATGAATCTAAATCACTCTTTCCACACATCCAACTATGAAATTCCAGTTCTGTGTTAGCTGTGTTCCAGACGTTATAAATTATTTTGAAGTATCTACAGTATATTTATCTACATATATGTCCTTGTATATCTATCTATCTATCTATCTATCTATCTATCTATCTATCTATCTATCTGTCTGTCTGTCTGTCTGTCTATCTATCTATCTATCTGTCTATATATAGGTACACTGATATAGATAGAAACATCCAAATCTCGATGTTTACAAAGTTGACAATAAAAGATCGACTTTGCAAAGCCCATCACAGTACTATGCATTTGCCTATCAACAATATTGGCATGTGCAAAAATATATAAAACAAAAACAGATGAAAACATCATTTTTTGCAAGAGGCAAGCCCCCTTGTACCCCAATGTGAGGGGGTATGCACCCCCCACCCCCAGCTAATTAAATATACTACCTCAAATATCACACAATCTTGGGGAAGGGCATTTTCCATACTCCTAGAACTGTGCAATCTCGCACATGTCAATTATCTGTTTAGCTCATCAAATTTTGTTAGCTAAACAGATATTGAGCTAGGGTAGAGTCGACCATCTTCACTACACCAATATGCATACAAACACACACACACATATATATATAAACTATCTGTATCAATTAGGCACTAGCAACATAGGATGGGAATACAGTACAAAAGATAAAACCTATTAGGTACCAATAGGAGTAGATATTCAAAACAGAGACGAACAATGAAACCCATCCTCATTTAGATTGGCCAAACAGCTTATAGCATACAATTATGACCCCAGCTGGAGTGAATTGATAATTAACTATGTATTAAACATATATAAATAATGCATGCCATGTAAACTGGAGTTAGATTTGATGAAGATCTATTAAGGCTGAATGCGCGCATCTTTTTAGTATTTTTTATTTTTCAATAAATTATTGCTTTCTAAACAATTCTAAGTGTTTGATTACTTTGAAGTCTCAATTGAGACTGGCTACAGTTCATGTATTTTTCTTGGTTTTAAGGAGGCTCAGTCAGCAATGTTTCTGCTTAGGAAGTATCAGATTTCCCCATGCTTTAATGCTTTTCTTTAAGTGTGGGAGACATCTTACCTACTAAGGCTGGAAAACTGCAAATTCCATACACAGAATTCTGAACACTACATAGAATTAGAAAATAAACATCTGAGACAATCTTCATTGCTGATTTAATACAATAAAATACTGGTTATACACAGCAAAACACATGCATTGAAGTTGTTTTACAGATTCTAGATGTTCTGAAGATTCCAGAGCAGATTTTGGCTTTGGGTTATAAACAGTATCAGTTAAATTCTGTGTCCGAAGTAAATACCATAGAGCATGTGTTTCTCTTACAATCCACTGTACCTATGTCACATATCTGACAAAACAACTCAGACAATCCAAATGTGTTTAGTCATCAGAATAAAGATAGAACATTTGCTAATCTGAATCTCGAAGTCTCCAAAGATTAACAAATTTATTTTAATGGGGAAATAAGCCTTATCCTGTATATCCTGGAAGGTACAAAGGATAGAAGATAGCTATCTAATTGGCTAGCTAACACTAATGTAGGATTTCTGTCTGCAATGTTGGCAATGCAGGCTTAAAAACAGCTGTAGGCTGCTGAAAAAAGAAGGACATTTCCTGCTATTCAGATGAAGGATGTGGTTATTCTGTATACTTGATCATGGCTGTCTTTTTTCTAAGCAGGCACAGAAATTAAGGAAAATAACCTGTGACTACAGTTCCACTATTAGGAATCAAAATTTTTGAGCCGAGATAGAGAACTTTGCCTTTTTACTGGGTCAGCAATAATTTTGTGCACAGATAATGGCTGTGACCAAAGAAAGGTTAGACTCATCAGATTCCTCTGTAAAGGGAAGGAATCTATATTCAGAACTGTTTTATGAGGTTGTGTGTGATTTTAGGACAGTAAATGAATGAGAGCAGGCAATAAAAACAAAGCTCTTTCTAATATAGTTTTAATAAAATTTGTCGGAATGAATTAAGCTAATCAAAAGCTGTCTGCACTGAAGTTTGTGTATGTTGAAGTGTGAAGCTATCATTTTGTTGAAAATAAACTGTGCTGTTATGGAGCAGCCTGATTTGAATTATTGTTCCATTATTCACAGATGAATGACCACAGAGTTAATATATATAATGGGGGTATAGGGGTAAACTCCCCAACATAGGTGGTAAAAAGTAGCAAAGACCTTTCTGCAAAGTATGCTGGATGACATGATTTTGTTTACCACTTTTGATATTTGTTGTTTTTTTATGTGTTTGAACTATTGATTGAGTTTTTTTTTTCAGTTGCACATTTGATGTGTTTGTTTTAATTTTGGGACATGAATGAGCTGCAACAGGGATGTGACAGACCACCATAGTTCTTCATTATAGCCATGCGCTCAAGCTCAATGTGCATGGATAGTGTGAAGTCCCTACACTGGCCCAGTAATCAAGGAGCCTCAATCCTCACCACTGGCAACAGTGGGGAACATGCACACTGGGAGGATGACAAGTACACACACAGTAAAGTGCAATTTCCCTTAAGAGCACAGAGAGATTGCAGTCAGTCTAGGGCTGGTTTCTCCCTCTTTCTCCAGATCCCCAATAAGACTCCCCACTGGCACAGCAGTAGAGTTGAGTCCTTAGCCAGGGTTCCAAGCCATGTACTCCAACACTCTCTCTGTCCAACCAGTGCTTCGTGTCCCTGCCCAAGTAGCTGACACACACAGTCATGGAGATTTGTTTTACACACACACACACACACACACACACACACACACACACACACACACACACACACACACACACACACCTGGAAAAGGCTGGCACAGGTTTACTAGCTATGCTCTCTTCTGCCCAGACTATAAGGTAGTTACCACTGCCACCAAAACCCCTTATCAGCTACTTTAAGGCCCTTAACAAAGGGTGTCCAATCCTGCTGTGTAATGTTACTATTAATTCAAATGCTAGTCTGACCAAGAGCAAGGCTATTTAGGAGTGGCCTATACAGTGTCATCAAATAGATATGTAAGTACTCTAAGAGCTTAAATATCTCTAAACAGACCAGCCATAATTAAAAGGTTTAAATATATTTAATAATAAATAGTAAAAGAACAAGACAATACTTAGTAAGTAATCAGTTACTTAAGAGTTCAAAATCACAGGAAATATTTAAAACAACATTGCAGGACAGTCTCAAATAAAGAAAGAAAACATCTAAGCTATATTTTATTATATTCCTGTCTGAATCTAAAAGAGTTACTATGCCCTAGAAACCTACTTACAGCAAGGCAAGGGCAGATTTGGTGATGAGTGGATGTTCTTGTTAGGTCAAAGACAAAATACAAAATGCCCAGTCTCTCTCTGAGAGAGTTCTTAAATTAATATAAAATATTACTGCTGGGTTAGCTTGGATGACATCACTTTTTGTCACCTGACTTTTAGTTCCCTAGCTAAACCCCCATTGTCAGAAACTAACAGAAATTAGCATCTCTCTGTGAAAAATACATATCTCTCAGATGTTTGCAGATCCGGGAAGTCATAAAAGAATAAAACATTTCTACATCTCAAACCTAGTAATTAGTTCTCTTTCAAGACAATACAAAAAACTTCCAGCTCTAGACATTGTGTCTGCTACTGCACTGGAACTGAGAGATAACATCTTCTGTTTATGGCCCAGTAATTATAAAAAAAAATTTCATTTCAACTATTTTCTCTGAATTTTTTTCAAGTTAACCTCCTGTGTTCCAGTTTCCATTAAACATATACATTTAAACAGTCACATTAGTGCAGGTACATTCCTGTTCTATCCCAACAGGGGATGCTGTGGTTTAATTTTAACTCAGTACTTTACACACACACTTCTGTATAAATCACATCAATATTCACAAATTACATAGAATTATTTACAAAATTCCCTGTGGATTCCTGGGGAACTTCTCTGTAAGCAAACAACAGATGGGGCAAATATTTGCCCCACCCCCTCTTGAACTGGTCTGCAAATGCCCGTAGCATCATCTTGAGTGTAGAGTTTAACATCTCAACAAGACCATAAGTCTGGGGATGGTAGGGGGTGGTCTTTAGATGCTTCACCCCACAGTGATTCCACAGACAAGCCAGCAGGTCTGATGTGAAACTGGCACCTCTGTCAGCCAGTATTTTGTTTGGGCAACCTACCCTGCTGAAAATCTCTAACAAAGCATTTGCCACTTTTTCTGCCTCAGTGGTGTACAGAACCACTGCCTCAGGGTATTTGGTAGCATAATCTACTATCACATGGATATACTCTTTCCCTGTGGAACTTGGGGTACTCATAGGCCCCACAATATCCATAGCTACCCTCTGAAATGGCTCCTCAATCGCAGGCAAGGGCATCAAAGGAACTTTCACCTTTTCTCCTGCCTTGCCTACCTTTTGGCACTGCTCACAGGTCCTGCAGTACCCTGTTACATCTCTAGAAATCCCAGGCCAATTAAAGTTCTGCATAATACGTCTCTTTGTACGCTTTATGCCCATATGATCTACAAAGAGAATATCATGGGCTATGGCTAGAAGTGCCAGATAGTTGGGTCTGGGCACTACTATCTGCTGTATTCTCTTACCCTCTAGCTGTCCCTCAGGGGTCCACTCTCTATACAGTAACCCTTTGATCCAGTATACAGATTCTCCTTTCCCTTGAGAATCAGGTGCCTCACTGCCTACCTCCCTCAGGTCTTGTAATGTAGGGTCTGAGAGCTGAGCCTGTCTCAACACTCTCTTTGTAACCCTTTCCAGCTACCCTTCCACAGGAGGTCAGGCATCCTCTGACAGCGGTGCCTCACTGTCAGCCTAGGTACTACTACTCACCTCTGCCCTTGCAATCACTCTGTCCAAGGGAACATCAGTACCCACAAACAGCTGTGGCTCACCTCCAGTCTCACTTCTACAGGGTAGCTCCCTCTCTTAACCACCTCACCAGTCCTAGATGCAATTGTGTGGTCTGTCTGGGTCTCTCCCAGGCTTCCAGACCCACATGCTTGTCTCCAAGCCTGACTGCGTGTAACTGCATGCACACAAGGTACTGCATTATCAGAATTATTCTCTATCAGGACATCTGAAGAGATATCCTCAATCACACCTACTTGCTTGCTTCCTTTTCCACCCTCCCAGTCAAGGTGAACCCTAGACAAAGGTATTTGGAGTGGGGACCCCATAAAGCTCTGACTAAAGTAGACTGTTCAAGCAAGAAGTGCTCATCTGTAACCATTGCAGGCTTCACAATGGTTAGGTCAGAGGCTGTGTCTCTCTTAGCAATGGCCTCTTTCCCATTATTTACTAAGATAGGATATAACCTCTTGTGACAGTTTGGTACACTTGTTGTCTCGAGACAAATTACTGCTGGCATTCTGTCATTCTCACTTACTGGGTCTCCCACCTTTTGTTCCCTATCTTGCCTCCGTGGACATCTACATGCTATATGGCGCCACTGGTTGCATTCAAAACATTTAACCCCAGCTCCTGGACATGTACCTGGACTAGTGTCTTCCCCTGCCACTGGCAGATTCTATTGGTGCAGCACTGGGTGTCCATTTCCTGTGCAGGGATGCCCTGCTTGCTAGGTGTAGGTCTCCCTTCTTCCCCAACTCATCTGTTTACTGCATTGTCTATCAGCTAACGAGATTCTAATCTTCTCAGGCAAAGTGCTAAGGGAGACTTGTTCCCTCACCAAAAGGTCTGCCAGCCCTTCAAAAGTGGTGACCTGACATCCACTCACCCAGCTATGAAAAATAAGTGCTTAGTTCAGCAGTATATTCACATAAAATTTAATCTGCCTTGTGTTTATGCTCATGAAACTTTTTCCTATATGCTTCAGGTATTAACTTAAAACATCCTAAAGGACATTGTTTACAGTATTATAATTTAAGCAATCAGTATCAGACAATTTAGAAATAGCAGTTACAGCTGTACCATGGAGTAAGGGGGTCAGGAACCGTACCCAGAGCTCTTGATCAACATTATACTGTTTACATACCCTTTCAAACATATGAATGAAACTATCAAAATTATCCCCTCATATAAATTGTGGAAGATATTTACTGAGCTTTGTTGCTTCTGGGGTTCTGTTACTCCCTTCCCCGTTACCTCCATGACTCTGCTGAAGAGTCAGCATCTCCTTCTCATGTTGCCTCTGCCTCTCATTCTCTTCAGCTTCCAGATGTCGCAGTCTCTCTGATGCTTCTAATTCCATTTGTTTCTCCTGCTGCAGTCTCTCTGCTGATTCTGTTTCCAACTGTTTGTCCTCCAGTTCAAATCTCTTTAACTCCAGATGGATTTTTAAGTCCTTTGTGGAAAGTTTGCACTGTCCATTTTGTAAATCTCCAAGACCAACCAGGTTGTCCTCCTGATTGCTGGTCTGCGATGCAGCTGTACCCAAGGCTACAATTATTTCTGCCTTAGTCAGGTTGTTATGCACCAGTCCTTTAGCTTGGCACATCTCAGCCAACTGGCCCCTTGTCAGCTTGCCATACTCCTCTGCTGACATGCTTGCCTGCTCTCCCAGACTAACTAACCTTCTAACACACTTCTGTATAAATCATGTCAATATTCACAAATGACATAGAATTATTTACAAAATTCCCGATAGCTGGGCTAAGCATGGTACAGAATAGCAACATGCCTTTGCTAAAAATACATTTTCAGAACCATAAAAACCTTAGTGAACAAGAAATTATTTACTGAGGAGGAATGGGGACATCTGTAAAGGATACGATGAAGAACATTTATGTGGATAGAGTGTTGGAATACAAGAACAGTCCTTAAGAAGAGCTAATGAGAATGTACACAGTGAGACTGTGCAGAAGCCAGATGTGTTCAGAAAAACATGTGGAACAAAAAGGACTAAATTGAGCAAAAGCCGTAGAGGATTTCTGGTAACAAAATATGTAGTGTCAACCTGAAAAAGTAGAAATGAACTAGACTTAAAGTCATTCCATGTTACCATGTCATTTAAACATAAAACATATAGGGAACCAATTCCTAAAACATGCTGTTTCTGAAAAAAAATGTTTTTTATGGTCTGTAGTGAGATAAGACTAATAAAAATGGAGCTAATGAACGAAGACTTTGCCCATGGAAGCATTGTCTGACATTTCAGAGTAGCCCATATTGAAATTCATGTAATGTTTTTTTTTTTACTGAATGTATGGTCTTCTTCATGGAGGGCACTATAATAATAAATCATAACATTTGGGTTTTAGCTGCATTATCTATCTTCATGCCCTGCAAGAAATGTTACCAGTTGTACCTCAGGCCCTAAGAAGACAAGTGCTGGTCTTGGCCTGCATTCCTTCAAACATTGTTACATGTGTCAGGTGCCTCTATAAAGACAACAAGCTGGCTGCTTTCTTTTAACTCTTCCTGCTTTCATTGCACTTTACTGACAGCATAGCTTTGTCTGCATAGTGAAACGACTCAGTAACTTTTTATTTTCTTCAGAGATCTTCAATCAGAATATTAATAGTGTGTTTTTGTAGACTATAGACTTTCATGTACCACAAATATAGCTGTCTTTCTCTTTTCCTTTAGCATTTCAATTTCTCTGCAGAATACAGTTCAGGTAGTCAAATGATGTTCAGGAGGAAAGAGACAAGCTAGTGAAGTGCTGTGCAGGAGTCATCAGAAGAAGATGCAAAAGACTGAAATAAATGAAAGCCTATTTCTTCTACTTTACAATTTAAGCAAGGTTAAAAAAATAGTCATCTTATTCACCAAGCTTCTCACCAAACTCAGTGCTACTAGAAGGTGTAATCTTAGCAGTGCCTCGCCGATACCAATAATGGTGCCCCCAGTGATAATGTTTCTGTGAAGAATGAGTCTAACATGTCTCTGGTCCTACTTCAGCCTTCTTTTGATTGCTTTTTTTCCCTTTGGATTTTTCAGTTTAAACCATGAAAAACAGACAAAAACCTTGAGAAAAAACAATAAGGAACCAGAAACTATCAAGGAAGTCACACTAGCAGGCGGTGCTAGTGCACATAAACTCCAATGTACACACACAATAATGTGGATAGAACAATTTAATAAATAAAATGTTGAGTGCTATTTATCCCCACAAAGAAGACTTCATTAGAATAAGAATAAGTTCTTCACTTCTCTTTGGGGCATATTTCAGTTTAATAAGGGGATCTGCATCAACACAACAGGGACCTACCTTATTATCTGATTTCTACTGATGTCATTCTATAGGTAGAACACTGAGGAATGACTCTTACGTGTTTCATTAAAAGCTGAAATCATCAAAAAGAAAAGAAAAAAAAAACGAGAACTCCTTCTTCTGAAGCCTCAGAGGCTGATTATTTCTAAATAAGAGAAAATCATTATATTCCTTCTCAGGATTCTGATAAATTGTTTTCTTCCATTCCTTTGTTTTTTCACCAGAATATAATTTCTTCATTAAAACCTTACATTTCTTGGGAGAGTATTTTGGTTGTCATATGCCTCAGAAACAGAAAAGTAGGGAAAACACACAGAAACAGTAATGCACCCTGGTGGAAACTGAATGGTTGCTCCTGTTTACTATACACATAAAGATATCCTGAAGGGAAAATAATGTCTGGCACCTAAAAAGGATTTATGTCTCACAGCACTTTTCAGTGTATGCTGCCCTGTTTATTGCTGCAAGCAGTTTTTCTGGGCCATGTGTAATTTTGCTATTAGGAATATACTGTATTTTTTCTTGTTAAAGATGAACAAACTTCAAGTCCACTTCTTGTCCTATTATTAGATTTGAACAAGTTTGTGAATGCAAAGACATTCTGGATGGCGCTGACTGTTTAGACAGTATTGATCAAGATGATTTTATAGTTGCATGATAGGAAAGGCACTTATCTTCACATTTAGTTGTAACCTGGACAGAAAAAGTATCTCAGATTCCAGATGAATTGCTATCAGTTTCAGTTATCGACTCTAGCATTTGGACTAAATTTCTGCTCACATGGTATTTACCACATACTTCTCTCTCATGTTTGCACACCTCAAAAAGTGAACTAGAACAAATAACATATCTCTTATCAGGATTACTGGTACATAGTGGCAAACAAAGAAGAACTACTTTCAAAACACAGCAGACAAACCTTTGCACTGTATTAGTCTCAGGAATTACAGTGAAGTATAAGCAACCTTTTCTGATTCTCTGAAAGCCAATAACATTCCTAGGAACACTGATAGATTCAAAGTTAATGCTGGACCTTACAACTCGGATTTGAGAGCAGAGCTTCAGATGGCCCTTTTTCTGTAATATCAGTAACAGACTACCACAGTAAGACAGTTTTTGAGGGTGCTGTGTTAAACATCTTGTTACATTTTTCTGTGTCTTCAAGCACAATTTCATATGAGGAAAGACCATGATGCCTGAGAAACATTATAATTAGGGTATTCTCTAACTGGTTTGCTTCACTTTAGGTTCCCCATCAGAAGACATCTAAAGCACAATAAACATCCTGTATATTTATTTATTGTTAGTTGTTTGCTGACTGCTGTAATAAAATGATCCAACTGGAGCCATTCTGGCATAGCCCAGAGCATAGATTGGTTCAGAAACAGGTACATAATACATATATAAAAGAACAGACTGAACACAAGTATCCAGTAAATACAAGTCTAGTCTAGTTATAAGGACTATTAAAACATGACATAGCAAATGCAAAATATATTTAAAACTCATCCTAGACATACTAAATACAAACATAAATGCAGCATGCTGTGAAGGCTGCCAGCCCAGTTAGCTAGAATTTTGTAAATCATTCTGTCATTGTAAATATTAATATGATCCATAGGCTTGTCTACAAATGTAACTAACCTGTATGTTATGTGCTGAGCTTCAAAAATGTTACCACAGTGCACCCTGCTGGAAAAGAGCAGAAGTATATATGGACTATATGCCTGTGCAAATGTATGTTTTCATAGTAGAAATTGGGACATACAGAGTTAACTTGCAAACTCTGAGAAAATAAGTAAAGGGTTTTATGATTGTGTTTACCACAGCTAGAAGACAGAATGTCTACAGCTTGAATTTCTTTCTATTGTCTTAAGACAGAAATAATTACTAGGTTTAAAATGTAAAAGTGTTAATTGTTTTACGACTTCCAGTTTCAGGCAAGCTTTTAAGAGATAAGTGTCAGCTTCTAAGAGATAAGTGCTTTTCACAGAGACATGTTTAATTCTGTTGGTATCTGTTTAGCCTGAGAACTAAGGCAGAGGTGACAAGAACGATGTCAACTAGCTAACCCAGCAGTAATATGTATTATTAATTTAAGAACTATCTCTCAAAGAAAGTCTGGTGCATTTTGTATTTGTCTTTGGACCTGTAAACATCTTACCAGCACTTACCTTGCACTGTAAGTAAGACTTCAATCATAATATTTTCCTTAGAGATAGATAGGAAAATAGTAAGCTCAGTCTAGGTGTTTTCTGTATTTATGTGAGACTGTTCTGCAATGTTGTTTTAAAGTATTTCCTGTGATTCTGAACACTGCTGTCACTGTGTTAAGTTAATGAGTATTGTCTTGTGCTTTTATTATTTATTATTAAATATATTTAAACCTTTTAATTGTGACTGGTTTTGTTAGAGATATTTAAGCTTTTAGAGTACTTGCATATGTATTTGGTAACACTGTACAGGCCACTCTTGAATAGCCTTAGTCTTGTACACACCATCTAGATAATAGTAACATTACACAGTAAGACTGGGCACCCTTTGGTAAGGGCCTTTATAGTAGCTAAGTAGTGGTTGGTGGCAGTGATAACTACATTATAGTCTGGGCAGAAGGGGCATAGCTAATATACCTGTGCCAGCCTTCCCCAGGAGTGTCTGTGTGTTTTTATATAAATCAAATCTCAAAGTGTGTGTGTGTCAGCTACTGGAGCAGGGGCATGAAGTACTGGCTGGCAGTGAGGTTGCTGGAGGTTTTGGCTTGACCACTCAGCTGAGATCTTAACTCTATAGCTGTGCTAGTGGGGAGTTTTATTGGGGATCTGGAGAGAGAGGGAGAAACCAGCCCCAGACTGACTGTGATCTCTGTGTGCTCTTAAGGGAAATTGTACTTTACTGGGTGTGTGTACTTGTCATCCTCCCAATGTGCAAGTCCCTTACTGGTGCTAGTTGTGAGGTTTGAGGCTCCTTGGTTACTGAGCCAGTGCAGGGATGTCACATATTAATTGTTTGGCAATGGTGGGATAGCCACATCACATATTAATTGGTTGATAGTGGTGAGGTAGCCACATCACATATTAATTGGCTTGTAGTGGTGTGGATATTGAATTCCTGTAGCTTGTGTACAGTGGTCACTGAAGGTATTTTGTACTCTAAATCAGCCACACAGTGAACATTCAAAGTTCATATCACAATTGTTTTATTTCTTTTGTTAGCTTAGTTAGTCAGGGAGAGCAGGCAAACATATCAGCAGAGGAGTATGGCAAGCTGACAAGGAGCCAGTTGGCTGAGATGTGCCAGGCTAAAGGACTGGTGCATGGAAACCTGACTAAAGCAGACATGATTGCAGCTTTAGTCACAGCTGCATCAGAGAATAGCAATCAGGAGGAAGATCAGACTGGCTGTGGAGATGTGCAACTCTCAGAAAATGGACAGCCCAACCTTTCCACAGAGGGCTTAAACATCCATCTGGAGTTAAACAGACTTGAGCTAGAGGCCAAGCATTTGGAAATAGAGGCAGCAGAAAAACTGAGGTGTCTAGAGACTGAGGAAAATTTCAAACTGCTATGCCTGGAAGCTGAGAAGAAGGAGAGGGAGAAGCAACATGAAAAGGAGATGGTGACTCTTAACCAGAGTCATGGAGGTAATGGGGAAGGGAGTAACTGAACCCCAGAAGCAACAAAGCTCAGTAAATTTCTTCCACAATTTACAGAGGGGGATAACTTTGATAGTTTCATTCATATGTTTGAGAGGGTATGTAAACAGTATGATGTTGACCAAGGGCTGTGGGTAAGGTTCCTGACCCCCTTACTCCAAGGTAAAGCTGCAACTCTTCTTTCCAAACTATCTGATAATGAGTGTTTAAATTATAATGTTATAAAGAACTGTTTGCTAGAAATTTTTACCTGAAGCTTATAGGAAAAAGTTTTATGTGTGAATTTGTTGCTGAACTAAGCACTTATTTTCATAGATGGCTGAGTGGATGTCAGGTCACCACTTCTGAAGGGCTGGAAGACCTTTTGGTGAGGGAACAAGTCCTTAGCACTTTGCCTGAGGACATGAGAATCTGGTTAGCTGATAGACAATGCCTTACTGTAGATGAGTTGGGGAAGAAGGGTGACCTATACCTAGCAAGCAAGGCATCCCTGCATAGGAAAGGGACACCCAGTGCTGCTCATGGGTCTAAGGGAACCCATGGTGGGCAGCCCAGACTGCCCCAACAGAATCTGCCAGTGGCAGGAGAAGACACTAGTCCAGGTGCACATCCAGGACCTAGAGTTAAATGTTTTGAATGATACCAGTGGGGCCATGTAGCATATAGATGTCCACAGAGGCAAGGTGGGGAACAAAAGCTGAGAGAACCAGTAAGTGGGAATGACAAAATGCCAACAGTAGGTTGTCTTGAGACAACAAGGGTACCAAACTACCATCCTGCAGATGTCCTGATAGGGAAGGATTTTGATAATGCAGTACCATGTGTTCATGCAGTTACATGCAGTCAGGCTTGGAGATAAGCGTGTGGGTTTTGTAGCCTGAGGGAGACCCAGACAGACCGCACACTTGCAGCCAGGACTGGTGAGGTGATGACTTCAGGGAGGGAGCTAACCTGTAGCAGTGAGTCTAAAGGTGGGCCACAGCTGCTTTTGGGTACTGATGTTCCCTTAGACAGAGTGACTGCAAGGACAGAAGTGAGTAGTAGTACCCAGCTGACAGTGAGGCACCGTTGCCAGAGGATTGAAGACTTCCTGTGGAAGGGGAGCTGGGAAGGGTTACAAAGACAGAGTTGAGACAGGTTCAGCTCTCAGACCCTACATTAAAAGGCCTAAGGCAGGTAGCTAGTGAGGCACCTGATTCTCAAGGGAAGGGGCAATCTGTATACTGGGACAAATGATTACTGTATAGAGAGTGGACCCCTGAGGAAGGGCTAGAGTGTGAGAGAACACAGCAGTTGGTAGTGCCTAGTGCCTGCCGTCTGGCACTTCTAGCCATAGTCCATGATATTCACTTTACAGGTCATATGGGCATAACACATACAAAGATACATATTATGCAGAGCTTCTATTGGTCTGGGATTTCCAGAGATGTAACCGGGTACTGCAGGACCTGTGAGAAGTGCCAAAAGGTAGGCAAGGCAGGAAACAAGGTGAAAGCTCCTTTGATGCCTTTGCCTGTGATTGAGGAGCCATTTCATAGGGTAGCTATGGATATTGTGGGACCTCTGAGTACCTCAAGTCCCACAGGGAAAAAGTATATCCTAGTGGTAGTAAATTATGCTACAAGATACCCTGAGGCAGTGGCTTTGTTCTCCATCGAGGCAGAAAGGATGGCAAATGCTTTGTTAGAGATTTTCAGCAGAGTAGGTTTCCCAAAAGAAATACAGACTGACAGAGGTGCCAATTTCATGTCAGACTTGCTGGCTTGTCTGTGGAAGTACTGTGGGGTGAAGCACCTGAAGACTACCCCTACCATCCCCAGACTAATGGTCTGGTGGAGAGGTTAAACTCTACACTCAAGACCATGCTACAGGCATTTGCAGACCAATTTAAGAGGGACTGGGACAAATATTTGCCCCAATTTGTGATCTCTGTGTGCTCTTAATTGTACTTTACTGTGTGTGTGTACTTGTCATCCTCCCAATGTGCACGTCCCTCACTGCTGCTAGTGGTGAGGATTGAGGCTCCTTGATTACTGGGCTAGTGCAGGGGCATCACACATGCCATAACTGAATTCTATGGGTAGGTATACAACACACAGAATAACAAACTGAAGCCATTACCACAACATATGTTTATAATATGAAGTTTTAAGCATTAGGCTACTGGGTCTGTGGTGCAGAGGACTATATTCCAGAATGTGACCCAGAAATTCTGGGATTGGGAGGGTTGGTGTGAGCAGTCAGTGTTGGTTTACCTACCTTGAGGGGCATGAGGCAGCCCAAACTGCTGTACCAGCAGAGACCTGGTGATGCTGGAAGTATAGCACAAATGTCCAGGACATCCCATCTTGTCAAGTAGTGCATATACTAGTTGGGGTTACACATGTTAAAAAGCACTCATGCAGAGGAGTCCTACACCAGGGTGGGGGGCAGGAAGGGGGGGCAGGTGTGCTTGTTATGCTACCATAGTCTAACAGCTGTTAGGGAAAGATGAACATTATGTGATTACTTAGATTATGTCTCCAAAGAAAGGAAGAGCTGATAGTTAGCAGACACAAGAAGAAAAAGACATTGAAAAAATTGTTTTGTGCATTCATGGGTTCATAGGTTTACAGGTTGTTACTTGGCTAATGACCACAAGGAACCTTATAAGCCTAGCTGTACACCCAAAATCCATATGGATCCCAATTTTCATAGGCATCTATATGTGGGTAGGCAGTTTAGTAGGGTGTTAACTAAAGGATTTGTGTGTGTGTGGGGGTGTTAGGAAAATACTTTTCGTATTGATGGTCTCTGTCTATAAGGGACATAGGGGCCAGACCAGGGTAAATTTACGATTTCCCATCCAATTGTCAAGGTTTCTTTTGAATAGGGTCAGAGATGAACTCTGTTCTAAATGGATGGAGAGACTGTTCCCATAGTGTAGGGTCCTTTGCGACACATATCTGTCTCTCCAGCTAATGGGTGTATTGTTATTTTACTTGCACATTGATCTATCAGTTAGAAAATGTAAAAGTCTCAATCCAAAGAGATTAAGGCCACTTCACTCCTGATTGTTGTTTCCAGTAAGAGGCCTATTTTGTACTAAGAAGTGTTTAATAGCCTTTGCAGCAGAAGTTCTGCAACTGAATGTAAGTGATGTCTGCTTCCCATACCTCTCAACCTTTAAGCAGATGAAAATTACACAAAACAAAAATAATGGGGAGGCAAAGCCCCAAAATCAGACAGATTTTTAAATATTGCTCTTTTAAGCTTAGAAAGTTCTAGAATAACAGGTTTTACATTAGTGTGCATTTTCTGAAGGAAATAAAGTCTGAAACTCAAATATATAGCATTATTTAGTGACTTTAGACTTCAGAGATTTGCCAGAAAACACAAATTTTATGAGGAACAGCCCAAAAATATGAGGTAAAAATCTGGACATTCTGTGAAAATCTGGACAGTTGAGAGAAGTGCTGTTCCTGTTTAAGACATTGGGATAAACATGAGTACTAATTAAGTCTTTGAGGCTGGACTAATAGGGAATTCAGTGGATATTCTAGTATATTTTCTGTAGCTGTAAGTCAACCAGCCCAACAATAGCCACAGGGCATTCACAAAAGGATGAATAATATCATAGTATTAATAATTTCTTGGCAATTGAGTCCTTGCAGACCATCTAAATCTCTGTCCACTCAGACAGAGGTGTAGCATATTAAAGCATTCAACATTTACCACTCCCTCATATTAAAAAAAACTGTTACACTCCAGTACATCACTACTCTATTAGCTTATGTTGGATATCATAGCTCCAACAATTTAACAAGGGAAAGTTATCATTGGATGCTGTTTCCTCCTCAGTGGCCACCTGGTGCTGTTGGCTTATTTCAGATCCCAGGTCACTGACAATGCAAATGAAAATCCAGTCACAATATTCAATGAGTTGTCCTAGTGCAAACCTTCCAATATATATTCAGGCAAACAAATCATGGAATAAAAACTAGCTAATCTGGGAAATAACCATTAAAGGTGCCTTGACTGCACTGTACTCACTGTAGTACCACATTCACCCATATGCTGCTGGAGAAAATGTAGAAGTGTGAAATAGACTTGATGTGAGTGTTCACATAAAAAGTGTACTACATCATAATTTCTTCTCCAATGCAAATGAGGTTTTGTAGAATTTATTTATTTAGTTTTGTAAAAAACAAAACTGTTTGTGCTACCGCATGTGTCCAAAGGATAAATAATTCATGAATATGATTCACAGGCGTAACCCAAACTACATGACATTAGTATTACCATATGGAAAATGTCAACTCATGATTTAGAGACCACGTTGCATTAGCAGGCAGCTGATATGTACTTCATATGCAGATGAACTACACAGCAGAAATAAATGTTAAAAGTATTCAGAAATGCTATAATATACAGCAAAGGTACATTATGAAACTGCATTACAGCACAGTTACAGAATATCCACTAACAACATAGAAGCCGCTATGCTAAAATAAACTGCTGAAGTTTTTAAAATGACTCATGTACGGTGATATCATTCCATACAGGAGTCATCTTAAAAGAAGAAATTGAACAATTTATATATCTAGCAGCATAGCATTGCAGATCTCACAAGAATGATGGAGAACAAGGGAAATGATGGAGAACAAGTGAAACTATTAGGGTCCAACCCAACACTCTCATACTAGGTGACTTCAACTACCCTTCCATCAACTGGGAAAACTACTCATGCACCAGTACACTACTGGAATATCCAACACTTCTTGGAATTCACCATTTCCAATCCCCTTTACCAGCTCATTCTTACGGCCATTAGAGGAAGCAACATCCTTGACCTGGTTATTACTAACATGGGCAACCGTTGCTCTACACCAGTAGTCAATTCCTCTCTGGTTAGATCTGACCACAAACTAATCACCATGGAAATCCACATCTCACCCACACCCCCAGCAAAGATAACCACCATGAAAAACTTCTCCAAAGCTGACTTTGGGCTCCTAAAAACAGAGGTGGCTAACTTCACTTCACCCTTGTCAATGGAAAATAGATGCATGACTGCCAAATCATACACCAGTGCACTGTACGAACATATACATAAATGCATGGAACTAGCCATACCCAACAGAACCAAGATGCTCTCCTCCAAAAAAGGAAGCCAATCTGGTGGTCTCCTGCCATTAATAAACTCTACAACAGAAGGAAGAAACTGTTGCAGAAAAAGGTGAATCCCAAGACTGGAAAAACTCCATTATTAGCCTCAACAAAAAGATGAGCTCCCTCATCAAAACCTCTAAAGCCAGCTATGAAGGCAAAATTGCAGCAGACACTAAAAACAACCACAAAGCCTTCTATAGTTATATCAAGAATCTCCATGACAATACCCAGGTTTGCTCTGAGTTACTGCACAATGGTACCTCCTATACTGAGCCAACAAATATTGCCAACATACTGGCCGACAGATTCAGTGCCAACTTTACCCCTCTCTCCCCCTGTAAAGGACCAAACACAATACCAGAGGAATGCCAGGCACCCAGCATTACTTCAGCACAGGTTAAAGCTGCATTCTCCAAGGCCAAGAATACAGCTTCCATGGGACCTGACAATATCCCAGGATGTGTTCTACATGAACTACAAAGTGAACTGGCACCACATCTGTGTGCCATGTTCAATCACAGCCTCACCTCAGGCTTTGTCCCTACTGAATGGCACACTCCTACAGTCATCCCTCTCCATAAAGGGGGATCGACTACAGACCCTGGGAATTATCGCCCCATTAGCCTGACGAGTCTGATATGTAAGGCTATGGAGCGCATCATCATGCAAATAATTAACAAGGATATAGGGAATCTCCAAACTGTAGATCCCATGCAATTTGGCTTTGAGAAAGGTAGATCATGCCTGCTCAACCTACTTGACTTCTTTGAGTCAGTCACTAGAGCTGTGGATGAGGGCAAGGCAGTTCATACAGCCTACCTTGATCTGGCCAAGGCCTTTGATACCATTCCCCACTCAGGAATTATTGATAAACTCACCAAACTAGGCATCAACCCCTATATCACTAAGTGGGTTGCAAATTGGCTCACAGAACCCACAGTGTGAAAGTAGAGGACTTCAAGTCAGACTGCTGACCAGTCACAAGTAGAGTCCCACAGGGATCGGTCCTGGGTCCTCTTCTGTTTGGCATCTACTTCTCAGACATCCAGGCCAACATGGAGGGACTCTGGCTGAACAAGTTCACAGACAACTGC
>NC_056745.1:714233750-714373750 GCF_019279795.1 Protopterus annectens
TTGGTAACTGACACTTGTAAGAATGACAATCCATGTAGCATTGCTTTTTGTCTGCCTTTCATTGATGGTGTACATACTAGTTTTGTGTGGATAAAATACATACGTTTCCAAACTCCCTCCATGTTCTTGAAACTGATTCACAGTAGTTCAAGATCAAATGAGTCATTTACATCTCCTATAAATAAGTTAGGTGGTGGTACAAGTGATTTTGAGGAGGGATTATCATGAGAGCTGTAAGGTGAGTTGGTCTGATGTCATGACCTACTTGCTGCATATGATCCTGCTGTCACTGACACAACAGTGCTTCTTGACTGTGATTGTGGCCTTAAATGTGAGGTTCTGCTATATGTAGATGAACACAGACATGGCTTGCATGAAATATGCTGTACTTGTTCATCTTGACTACTGACATTATTGTCCGGTGAAGCAACAGTATTATCATGTGATCTCTCTCATGTGTCTGGACAGTACCCCATCCTCTGCCCCTTGCAAGACTGACTCCAGATTGACTCTGGTATATCCTAACTAGTGTATGAATGGAGGTAGACACTGATGCTTGATGTGTCACTATACTATGGATCAGTGTGATCCCATTTGAAGTAGTGTTGGAGATCATCATGCATATCCTAGAGGAGTCTAACCATTTCCATCTTACTGCCTGTAGCAGTGCTCTGAGCCCTAACAATGTCATGGCACATTTCCTTTTGAGCTTTACATGCTTCCTGGGGTAGCGGTAAGAAATTCCTGCACCTGGCTCCCCTTTGAAAAGGCATAACTGTAGATACTGTTAAATTTGAATGCCTACCATCATCCTCAAAGTGTTTATCTGGGTTTGGAGATACTGGGGTAGATGTGTAGGGGTGTTCCATCTGTACAAGGATGAGTGGTATGTCAGCTTGTGCTTGACTTTGTGATATAGTGTCATTTTCTGCAGAGTTACTAACATGTTGTGTGGTGAGAGAACCTGCCATTACACTTGGAGACTGCCTGCCACTTCCTTCAGGCTGCTAAATATAACTGTAACTATGTTATTATCATCATCAGGAGGAACAACAACATCCATTTTGTTACTGACATCATCCATATGTATTGGTATAGTTGACCCTTTTGTTTCTGGTGGTGACCCTGTAAAAATTATTTGAAAACATTAATAATAATGGAAAAATATACAATAATGCATGCTTACAAGGGGTGATTAGTACACTTACCATGCACACTGCCTTCATTTCTATTCTTTAGTGATAGACAAGGTTCACCTAATGATAATTAATTTTGACATACTTAATTACACCATTTCTTGTCAGTATTCAATTATCTGTCTATAAATGTGTGCTACTGATTTTAAACCAACCTTCATGAGCAGATGAGTGTTGTTGCAGACATTGGTAAGATGGTGCAACATCCACACCACCTATAATTATTCCTGTTCCACCATCTTCTGTATCATAGTCATTCCTATGGATGGATAGAAGGTATTCCTCATCTGGTGTTAACTGAATAAGTTTCAGACCCCCCCCCTGTGTTATGGGAAATTGCATTCTGCCTGGCCATGCTTCTAGCATGTGCCACCATATCATATACCATTTTCTTGAATTGTGCCAGTGCTTGATTTCTGTCACCCACTGCATTAATTACAAGAACTACTTGAGTCCAGCCTTATTCACTCGGCTTGTTTGGATCTTCCTTTACCAAGCAGAAGTTTTCCATATGTCCCAAGTGCTGCCATGAGGACATGATTTTTCCCATTGCTGAAGTTATCCTTTCTCTGCTTTGATTCCTTATTTTCCATCAGCACTACATGTGCAAAAAAAGGACTACAATCAGAAAGTGTGACAACACTGTTTTGATGTAATCAGCTTTTAAAATACAAATACTGGCCAAGTCTTTCTCACACCCACAGGAATTAAAAATGTTACATAACACAAGCCATACATAGAGAAATGTCAATTTAGTCATAGAAAATTGCAATATATTACTTACAGTTCATTAAGTTAATGAATACAATTACTTTTGTCTCAAGAAACATCAATGCCCTACCCTCTGCTATTGTGAGTTATTCATAACACTACCATCCAGTTGGAAAATGCATATTTTAGGAAGTGTATTAGGAATAAAATAATTCCTAAAGGTTTGAGGTTCTGGCATTCTCCTTTAAGCCTGGTGGAAAATTCACCACTGCAGTGGGACTTGATTAATTTGTTCGACAGGCATGGGACCGAGTGTTTGGAATTACTAATAAAGCATAATTCAGTTTTTATTGACAAGATGGCAAATGAGTTGAATAACCTGGAGAATAGTTTAAAAACTGACACTGAGTACGAACAGTTTAAACTGGAGCATGTGTGTATTTACAACAGTATAGAGCAGTATATGGAGTACATTAAAATGACTAAAATTAAAAAAAACGAAAAAGGGACCTCAATGAGTATGCAAATGGGAAAGCTTACCTTAAACCTTCTTGCAAATATTGCATGATCACATGGGGCTGATTGATGAAATAGTTAATGGCAACTTGCAAGGAGCGGTGAACAATAATTTGGTTAATGAAGTCAACCGACAAGTAACTGATGACTTTGGAGGAGGCAATGATTTGGATTAGTTCCTGCTGCTGAGGAGATCTGAGAAGTTAAAAGGGAGGAACAACCAGTTTTTTTGCCAGGAACATTCAGCAGTCCAGGATTGTATATGCCTACATGCAAGAACTGGGAAGTACCAATACAAGGGGAAGGACCTCCCTAATGGAATCAGAATTGGTGGGGAGGACGGAACTGGAGGCACTGAATGTTTTTATGGATGTACATTGGCTTAACAATGGAGTAGAATGGATTTCTATGACCTGTGAAATTGTGGTGAACAATGGAGGAGACATTAAAGTTGCCTCTGTAGTGGACATTTTATTCGAGTACTCCTGTTGACACCTCTGTAGTGGACATTTTATCTAAAGAGTTGACCTTTGTGCCTAGCTGTAAATTGGACCTTGCACAGACAATTATTGATGTTCCCATGCTTTTAAGGAAATTGAATCAGTTCTGGGGAGGACTGACCCTTTTCACTCTTGGAAGAAGAATGTAGAGTGAGAAGTACATATAACCCCCCCCACACACACATATATCCATTCTTGCAAGCCTTCCAGAAGGTATGTGAACTGGCCTTTAAAACTTTTTTTGAAAGAAGATTGTGGTAGACAAATAGTTTTTAATTCTAACCTTAATTTTGAGGAAAGGAATACATTTTAATATATTAGGGAACAACACATACGATTTATGAAGCTGGACAAGCGGGAGGGGTGGTAATAATGGATACAACTAATTATTATAATAAGATGAAAGAAATTTTGGACACTCCAGCTTATGAATTGGTCACCAAAAATAAAATGAATGGTGCTCATAGAAAAATGATTTATTTATAGATAAGCATATTGGGCTAGACATATTTAATTTCCTGAATATGGTTGTGCCTGTGATGCCAGTAATGTTTGGGGTTCCTACATTGCATAAGAGCTTTGAAAAACATGTATCAGATGGATGCAATTCCATTACTGCAGCTTGTGCAAAATATTTGGACATTAAACTTAAGCCATTCTTGAAAGGTTAGGCACAAATATGTAGGGACTCTTATACTTTTTTGGACATGGTTAACTAATGGGAATATAAGCCTGATGATATTTTAACCATCGATATGAAAGACCTTTATACAGTTATTCTCCAGGACAAAGGGATAAAATGGATTACTGAATTTTTATTTTTTAAGAAAGTCCCACAACCAGACATTAATTTATATGAGGAACTACTGGAACTAGTCCTGGGTAATAATTACATTCCTTTTGATGGCAAATACTGTTTGCAGGAAAGTGGGGGATTCCATGGTTTCCCCATGTGGGGAAGTTTTTTCTAATATGGTAATGGCATTTTGGGAACAAAAATTTTTATTTAATAGTAACTTCAAGGATAAATTTCAGTTGTATGTCTGATTTCTGGATGATATTTGTATAATTTGGAAAGACCAAAAAGAGGATACTCTTGAATTTATTAATTAAATAGGTAAAACAACACATTTCTTGGAGTTTACATATGAGATGGATCACAATAAAATAGCATATTTGGATGTACTTTTAATTAAGGATAGGCATTTATTTACATTTTACTAGTATGCACCCCTTGCACCAAAAATGTTCAGTGGTGAAAAGGCAGCTAGTTAGAGCATCCAGAATGATCTCATTAGATCATGATTTTTTGCAAGAATGTTCCCGTTTAAGTGATATGTTCAGGAAAAGAGAATATCCCATGGGTTTATTGGATGAAATGACTAATGAAGTCAGTATCAAAAGAAAGGATGGTTGGCTCAGGCTCATTTTAAATGGGGTCCCTAATGTCCATAGTTTGGAGCAAGTCATTTCACGAACTGAGGCTAGGGTGGATGGGTGTCCTGACGACATCCAAGCATTATTTGTGACTACTTTTAATAACCAGCATCCACAATAAAATGGATTTCAAATAAGAACCGGCCAGAACTGAAGATAGATCAATTGGGAACAAACAAGGGGTCATCTGGACTACAGCTTAGAGTAAGCACCTCATTGGTTCTTTTGAGCTTTTTTTTAAAGTTGTCTCAGGTTTCAATTTTCTGTTACCTAAGAAGTTAAGTCTGTGAGTGTTTCTACCATTTCACACTGAGCTAATCGAAGGAAGGACACTAAGCAAACTCGGATCTATAATATAGAACATTAAGTATCCTGTTTTTTTGCTTATTTTTCAAGTTATTTATAGCACTATGTCTACTGCATACTTTTCTAGCTAGTTTCACTGTGTGTGAGGTATTAACTGGAAAATGTCCACTTTTATTAAGCATCTGTTTGGGTTGTTTGATTTTGATCTCCTGCCAAGGAAAGTGTCATATAACCTGTTTGCAGTTAAAAGCTTCTCTAGAGGCTCCTTTATCTGTTTAAAACTTTCATTTAAAGGCTCACTGCTGCTTTTCTGCTTTAAGAAACATTTCTGCAGTTTGTTTCTACCTCACTAGTGTGGGTATTTGTAGCATTGCCTATATTCTGGCTTGTGTTTGGGCCTAGTGCTTGTGGAGGCTGTGTGTCTGAGCACATGTTCAAGGACATCTTGGTTTAGCCAAAGCCATTAGGCATTTCCGTGAGTGGGGATTATTTATGGTCATTGGCTGACTGGGGTCACCTGGACTACAGCTTAGAGTAAGCACCTCATTGGTTCTTTTGAGCTTTTTTAAAGTTGTCTCAGGTTTCAACTTTCTGTTACCTAAGAAGTTAAGTTTGTGAGTGTTTCTGCCATTTCACACTGAGCTAATCGAAGGAAGGACACTGTGCAAACTCGGATCTATAATATATAACATTAAGTATCCTGTTTTTTGCTTAATTTTTCGAGTTATTTATAGCACTTTGTCTACTGCATACTTTTCTAGCTAGTTTCACTGTGTGTGAGTTATTAACTGGAAATTGTCCACTTTTATTAAGCATCTGTTTGGGTTGTTTGATTTTGATCTCCTGCCAAGGAGAGTGTCAAATAACTTGTTTGCAGTTAAAAGCTTTCTCTAGAGGCTCCTTTATCTGTTTAAAACTTTCATTTAAAGGCTCACTGCTGCTTTTCTGCTGTGAGAAACATTTCTGCAGTTTGTTTCCCACCCTCACTCCCTATTTGTATGCTGTCCTTATAGTTGGTGGCTTTGCAGTTGCCTGCACCTACTGTACATTTGATCTGGGGCACTTCCCAGTCTAGTGTTATTACCTCATTCTACCTAATACAGGGAGAACATTTGAGAAGGCCAATCAGCTTAGTTTCTGCTCCTCCTTTCTCTCTTTCCACTTAAAAAAAAATTCTAAGCTTGTTTCCTGCCTTTCCTGTGGGTAGTCTTGTCTGGATACAGATTTGCTGTGTCCAGGACTATTTGTGGGATTCTAAGCCCCCAAGCCTTTCTGTGTTGGAGGGAAGCCTTCTAGCTTAATTTTGTTTCTTAGAACTATCCAGTTTTTTTAGTTTCAGCACTCAAGTCTGTTTCTTTGAGCTCAGCGCTTGTTCAGAACTCATTGTAAGCACTAAATTAGCTACAAATTACTACAACACTCAACTTTCCTCACTTGTCTAGAGGAAAAAATTTCTAGTACTTAACAAATAAGCACCTATCCAGGCATGTCTAAGGGTCAGCTCCCAGTGTTTTCTCCTGTCTACCTGATAAATGGGCATCTTGGGGCAATGCAGCAATTGCCTCATGTACACAGACAACCCTCTCCTCCTACCACCCAACACTACAACCTGTGAGAGATGCACTTATATAGCCAAACTGGAAGCAAAGCTCTCTTCACCCAAGACTGGACTAGACAGTCAAGAAGAGAAGGTAAACACTTGCACCACACCACACTCATCACATAGTCCCTCAAAACCTACACCACCAAAATACACACATAGAAACACAAAACACACACCTACATTTGCAGAGGCACTTAGTAAAGACCTGCCCAAGCAACAGGGACCTCCAAAGCAGAAACACAAGCAACCTCCACCATCCAACACAACCCAAATGACACATAGCCCACAAACTCAGTGTGCCACTCAACCACAGTTCATAAGGCATAACAACGTACCCAACACTCTAGTCATTGGTGACTCTATAGTCAGGCACACTGATGTTCCACTTACCAGGCTAAACAAGGAGAAACATAATGCATGCACTCAGGTCACTACACAACAAGTACAAATATGACTCTATCATTGTCCATGGTGGTGTAAATGACCTGAGACGTACCTCCCTGGACTATATGAAAAGGAACATGGAGGAGCTGTCTGATCCTGCAGCCCAGGCAGGTATGATCCTAGCCCTGAGTAGCATCCTGCCATCACCCAGAATGATACCACAGTACAAGGACAAAATGATTGACTTCAACAATTGGCTAAGCTTCTGGTGTCATTCTAAAGGGATCCAGTATCTGTCTGCCTGGGATGACATGATCGACAAACCATGATGCTTTGCTAGAGATGGCCTGCACCTTTTCCCCCTGGGATTCCAGATACTGGCTAAGGCTCTAGCCACCCCTATAGTGCCTTTTTTAGGCAAGGTTAAAATGACAAATTCACCACTGTAACAGGTACAAGCAAGCAAAATCTGAGGGTATTGCTACTCAATGCTAGAAGTCTAAATTTCAAAATGCACTCACTCGAAGCACTCCTTAAAATGGAGAACATCGAAATCTGTGCAGTGACAGAGACCTGGTTCAAGGCTTCAGAGAGAACCACTGCATTACCAGGCTATAATTCATACCACACTTTTCGGCCACCTAACCTGGACCGAAACACTAAAGGTGGAGGTGTGCCCATATTCATTAAGGATATCCACACCTCCAAGCGAGTTGCTCAGCATAATGCATCCGAGATTATCCAAGTGCAACTAACTCTGGGCAAGACCGCAATCCAAATTGTAGCTTGCTACAGATCCCCCACCATGCCCCAGGATTCCCACTCCTCATTTCTTGATACACTGAAAATATTAGGGTACAACCTAACGCTCTAATAATGGGTGATTTCAACTACCCCACCATTAACTGGGAAAACTACTCATGTACCAGCTCTTGTGCTCTATGTTTTCTGGAATTCATAAATTAACTTATCTACACCCCCACCAGGGGCAGCAATATCCTAGACCTGGTTATTACCAACATGGGCAACCGGTGCTCCACACCAGAGGTCAATTCCTCATTGGTCAGATCTGACCACAAGCTAATCACCCTAGAAATCCACATCCCTCCCCCACCCCCCCATTAGGGAAACCACCGTAAAAAATGTCTCCAAAGCCAACTTCACACTTCTTAAGACAGAAATGGCAAACTTCACGACACCCATGCGGACGGACAATAGAGGTATGACTGCTGAACCTTACACAAATGCACTTTCTAAGCACTTACACGAGTGCATGGATCATGCAATCCCTAACAGAACCAAGATGCTATCCTCCAAAAAGACAGTCAAAAATGAGCAAACAAACTCTACAACAGAAGGAAGAAACTGTTGCAAAAAAGAGTAAAATCCCATGATTGGAGGAACTCCCTGGTCAGCCTCAGTAAGAAGTTGAGAATAAACTGGTCTGTTCAAAGCTCAGTTAACAGGAAGTGACAAAATTGCACTTCCTGCACTGATTCAATAAAATAATGACAATCATAAAGCATTGAATTATCTATAAAGATTGTCAATGGCAACATAAAATATTCTTACTAGTTTTAGCATTAACATTGAAATATACAGAACCCACTGATATTGCCAACATCCTGCCATATAGGTTCCAAGTGCTAACTTTACCCCCTCTCATCGGTTAAAGGTACTTGATCAATACCCATAAAACAAAAAGAAAAAGAGTGGTCAGGGTTACTGCTGACATGTTTTGCTAAGGCATTCTCTAAAAGAGTTTTTTTTATAGCATAAAGGTGCTGGTATATTCTCTCTTTTAGTTTACGATTGGTTTTCAGATAGTTCTTGAGTGTGTCGAACTTTTATGGCAGTTGAATTTAGATGCATTTAGGCTAGATGGCCTCAATGAGAACTGTAACATTTCATGTGTTCTTAAACTAAGGAGCTACTTTAGGTAATGCCTATATGCACATTATTTTGTGGGTTTTATGTATAATTTTTTCAATGTTAATGTAAATGCACTAGTAAGAATATTTTTATGTTGTTTTTATCATACAATATTTATAGATAATTCAATGGAGTTTTATGATTATTCATGATTTTATTCATTATTTTTATTGAGTCAAATTAGTGCAGGAAGTGCAATTATTTGTCACTTCCTGTTAACTGAGTATTTGAACAGACCAGTTTAGCTGTTTTACTTGTCTTCTTCTGAGGAAGCTGTGACAGGGGTCACGGCGAAAACGTTGTCTTTTTGAAAAATAAAATACTTTTACGTTAAATAAGAAACTTGGACTTTGTTTCCTGTGGTTAGTATTGACTATCTGGACATCAGGTTGCCTGTTTCTACACATCCTCCAAAAAGAGGAAGCCAATCTGGTGGTCCCCTGCCATAAACAAAACTCTACAACAGAAGGAAGAAACTGTTGCAAAAAAGAGTAAAATCCCATGATTGGAGGAACTCCCTGGTCAGCCTCAGTAAGAAGTTGAGATCTCTCATAAAATCCTCCAAAGCTAGTTACGAAAACAAAATCGCCACTGATTCTAAAGACAACCACAAAGCATTCTATAGCTATACCAAGAATCTCAATGGCAACACTCAGATCTGCTCTGAGTTATAGCATAATGGCACTAAATATACAGAACCAACTGATATTGCCAACATCCTGGCAGATAGGTTCAGTGCTAACTTTACCCCCCTCTCATCCCCTAAAGGGCCCATCTCTATACCAGAAGAATGCAAAGTTCCTGTAATCATGGCTGTACAGGTAAAACACTGCATCCATGGGACCTGACAACATCCCAGGCTGCGTTCCACATGAACTACAGAATGAACTGGCACCCCACCTAAGTACCATGTACAATCATAGCCTCACCTCAGGCTATGTGCCCAATGGTGCACAGTGATTGTTATCCCACTCCACAAAGGGGGAGCCACCACGGACCCTGGAAACTACCGCCCCATTAGCCTGATGAGCCTGGTCTGCAAGGCTATGGAATGTATCACCATGGAACTTATAAACAATGACACTGGTAATCTCCAAACTCTGGACTGTACCCAGTTCGGGTTTGTAAAACGCAGATCATGTCTCTTAAACCTGATAGACTTCTTTGAAGCAGTCACCAAAGCCGTAGATGAGGGTAAGGTGGTTTACACAGCCTATCTAGATCGTGACAAGGCTTTTGACACCATCCCCCACTCTGGAATTATAGATAAACTCACTAAACTAGGTATAAATCCCTATGTCATAAGATGGGTTGCCAACTGGCTTACTGACAGAACCCACACTGTGAAAGTAGCAGACTCCAAATCCAACTTCTGACCAGTGACAAGTGGAGTACCACAGGGTTCAGGCCTGGGTTCTCTCCTGTTTGGTATCTAATTCTCTGAAGTACAGGCTAACACAGAAGGTCTTTGGCTAATAAAGTTTGCAGATGACTGCAAACTAGGAGCCATAATCAAAACTCCAAAAGATGTGGACATCCTACAAAAGAGCCTCACTGAGACAGATGCCTGGTGTCAAAGCCATGGCCTCAAGCTCAATGCCAAAAAAGTGCATTGTCATCCCTTTTGGTAAAAACTCTGTACCCAGGAACTACCACATAGGCGGTAGTCTACTTAACACTGAAAGTGTGGTAAGAGACCTTGGGACACAGGTGGACAGTAGTCTCTCCTTTGAAAATCACATCGCCACAGTAGTCAGGACATCCTTCTACATGGCACACCTCATCACAAAAGGTTTCTCATCCAGGAAAAAAGAGGTCATTGTTCCCCTCTACTCATCACTCATTAGACCCATTATATAGAGTACAATGCCCTTTTGTTATACACCTCACAAGACATCTACAACAACTGGAAAGGCTGCAGAAATACCTCACAAAGAGGATTACCAGCCTCAAACAGATGCCCTACGCAGACCATCTAAAAAAACTGCAGCTTTACTCCGTCGCATATCACCTACTCAGAGGCGATCTCTGCCTAACACACAAAGCTATGTCAAACCCAGATAATTTGGACATGCTCCACTTAAAGAAATCCCAATCCCTCTGTGCCACATGCTTTAGAGAACTAAACCTTGTCACCACAATAAACAGAACATGCTGGAGGGATAGATTCCTGTCCCAGAGACTTTCTGTACTCTGGAACAAACTACCTATCTATATTAAACAAAGCTCCTCATTAGCACTTTTCAAGAAAAGTCTTGATGATTGCATGGGAGATAGGAAATTCACCCCGGGGATCACTTCTGTGACTCTGCTCAACAGTGGCACTGGAAAATCATTTTCTTGGGTGGCAAAAGCCAGGGTACCTTTTGGCTAGGCTTATTTAGGCCCTAGGGCCAATAGCATAGTACCTACCTATGAACCTATGAACCTATAAAAGCACTGTATGGTATTTCATAGGGCACCCAACTTTAAAGATATTTTGGAGCAGGTTGAAGAGAGAAAGGGAAAACGAAGAAATGTCGACTTTGTCAATATTGTAAATTTATGGAAGTCAGGAGGAACTTTCATATTAGAGGGAATCCAATATAAATTAAATAGAAATTATAATTGAGAATCTAAGAGAGTAATCACAAAAAAAGCACCAGAATCATGCCCCCCGCCATTACGATATGTTTTCCAACTTGCAGTTTGAGTGTCAGTGAAGGTGCCTGTAGAACTGCAGTTCTCTTAACTGTGGTGCAGTAAGAAATGTCGGGTTAGTCCTTTTTGTTTGCAAACTAGGCCATTTGAAGGAATGATTGTCCCCCTGTCAAAGGTGAACATATATATATCAGTATAGGCATATATGGACATACATCTGTAGATGGAACTGAGAATGTAACCACAACATATATGCCCACATGCACTATTGATGGGTTTGAGAGACCCGAACAATATACATCTGGCATGGATAGGTATCCCCCCCAGCCAAATACATCTGGCCTGCAATACAATACCAACCTTAGCAGATCCCATAAGCAGGACCCTACATGACAAGGGCAGTACATGTTAACAGTACTCCATCCCACCTGTAGGATGTCAGGCTGGCATTACTAACATATCATGCAGTACAGTCAAGTGACATGTCATGCTTGGGGGAAACCCCCTGGGCAGGTGACGTATGTAGCTGGGATCCCTCATACAATCCAATAGCCGTACACCTGACAATGGTTTCACCACTGTTGGCAAGGACATCCACAAACCCATCATGTCAGCTGGGAACTACCACCTGGTAGCCTGATGACCGTGGTCTGCAGGGACATGGAACATACCAACAATGAACCCAAGGCCAATGTCACTGGTTATCTCAACACACAGGACCCCACCAATGTTGGACTTGTCAAAGGCAGAGAATACAGCCTGAACCTGGTATACCTCTTCAACCCAATCATGACAGGTGTAGATGAGGGTTAGGAGGTGCACAATACCTATGTAAATCATAGCAAGCTTTTGTACACAATCCCGCTTGCAGGAATGTGTGTAGTTGTTACGGGATCTACCTCCGTTCACAGGATATGTTTCCACCAGGACTGCTTGGCATATGCCAACATACCACAGGTACCATCACGTGGGCATACAGTCCTTCACAGGTCATAGATGTGTCAATGCCCTCCACCACACTGTTGAGGTGTGCAGCACTATTGGGTTTGCTATAACTCACTGAGTGTGGCTGTTGTGGACACGACTGCCATAATTGCAGCTACTGTTGCATCTATCCCCCCACATAGCTGTCTGTAATACTGTATAGTGTATGTAATCAGGTTATTAGTTGTTGTCTACACCATTCACAGTAGGTGAGCACCTCACACCCTCCAAAGGGTAGGGCTATGCCACCGGCATTGGAACAAACACGTTACTTAGGTGAGGATTGCAGTAGAGCGGGGAGAGGGACATACACCCTGCTGTTAGCATGTTCAATGTCATCCACATTGCAGACTGCATATATAGCACTGTGTGTTTGTGCCTATCCTGTCTTGATGGGATTACGTGTGCAACAGATTTGTTACCTGCACAGGGACATACCTCCATGTGTACAGTCCTGTACCTGTACTGCATCCTAACCAAAGGCACTGTGTGTTGTACCCAGCCATGGCATGTGTACCACCCACTACACTTACTGATGTCCACTGTAGAAGGCCTGCTGACACCACTACACCCATCCACCATGTGGCCCATGGAAAAACACAACACAATCTGAACAGATGCTGGTGACAACAATACAACATTGTTAATTAAAGCTATGATGCATTATGGCTGCACAGCTACACCTTCCAAGATATTAGCATTTCACTTTACTGCTGACAACATGCTACACATCATTCCATTGCTACACTGTTGTACAGTCACCCTGTGCATCAGAACCATGTTAGCCTGTCACTACATTGATGTTATGGATGTCAGGCAGTGGCACAGGTATCATCATATGAACAGGGTATGTTGTTGATTTGCCAGATGCCTAGGCTGAGCCATACAATTGACAACATGTGTGTGTGTGTGAGGGGGCTGAGTATTGTGATGGGCCACTGGTGATGTCGTGTGTGCAGGTAAGGGGTTGCCCTAGGTTTGTTGTTTATGTGTGTGTGTGTCTGCATGCACACAGTTCCTCCATGTGGCTGCCCTATACAGGGAATTGTGGGACAGCTGCAGACTGTACCTAGCAGGGTTTGCAGCTCACCGTCTCCGGCCACGGACACGGGACCTGTGCATGGCAGGGGTGCTACAGGCAGTATCAGATACAGAGCCAGACCGAGTACTGTCCCCTGAGTTTAGCAGACATCCACTGGATACAGTCCCTCCTGGGACTGGCCAGGGCCACATGCATGTGGTCTGCTCTGATGGGTTGTAGACAGCCCCCCCACAGTGCTGCGGCTGGTACTGCCACTACGGGAGTGGCTGTGACTGTTTGGACGTCCATGGCAACCTCCAGCTGCTGGTGTTGCTGGCATACGTCCATGTGGCCATCACAACCATCCCGCCCTGTCCTGATGCATGGACATGACATTTTGGATGAGTTTCAATGTCTCACCCCACCGTATATCCATGACCTTGGTGTAATTATGGATGGCACCTGCTAGGTCATGGATGCTGTCCATTACAGAGGTGTGATGAGCCCTCTGCACCCTTAGACCCTGCCTGGTGTACCATTCCATTCATGCCTGTGCCTCCATGACAGTCTGAAACATGCGTGTGGTTGTAATAGATGTTGCACATCTGCCAGGTGCATGATGACCAGCAGTGCTCCTAAGAGCACCCCTGCACATCTGCCTATGTGATACCCTGACAGACATCTGACTATGGCTGCTGTGTCCTGACACATGTGCCATAGATACCACACTGTCCTGGCCCATGCCAAGGGTAGGCTGACCCTCAGCTAGGGCCAATGGTGATGAGGTGTGTAGAGGCAGTGTGACTGTGTGCATGGATGGTGTAGATATGTGTGAGTTGTCAATTGGTGGCCCAGCTGGAGCTCCTCATGACCCTTCCTGTGCCTCAACACACCTATCTTCATGGTCACTGTCTGTATCAGTGACATCAGATTCCCTGCAGGGGGGCCCAGCCCCACCTCGCCACCTGTGAGGGGAAAACAGGGAACATACTATAAGACCTGTACAACACCACTAAACAGTAAATACACACACACACACACACACACACACACACACACACACACACACACACACGTGTGTGTGCAGACATGGCCACATACACAGACATACACACATGCAGTCGACATACATGGCAACCCATACACTACACCAGACAGCACCTACAGACATCTCCCGCAACCCCATAACACACAATAGCAGGCGATGGTGCAGTACAGTATCACACACATACCTGTAATTACACACATGTCAGCATGCAGGACATGTGGGATGGAACAGCATGCAGTGCAACTGTAGTCAATCCCCGTTACCAACATTATACATGGCTGTGATGCATGGCTTCTGTTTGTAGGTGATAGCCCTCCCACTGGAACCCACTGCACCCATGTCCACAGCATTGCTGTGCATCTGTTCAGCACCGTGGCATGTACTGTGCACCATACCTCATGGGTGTGCACACCATTGCAGGATGTGTCTCTCTGTGTCAGGTGTGTTTCCTCTGCTGCTCACAGCCTCTGTGTGTTCCTGGATCATGTGTGGACACTTGTTTAGGGACTGCTTGATGTGTATTCACATAAGTCATCATCAGTGGTGCATGTATAAGTGGTAGATTACCATTAGACTAACCACAGAGACATTGCTCTGTACCTATGGTGAGTGTAAAGACCATTATTGACCATGATTGGGCCCTGGCTGATGTTTGTGGTACACATAGGTTCATAGGTGAGTACTGTTCTATTGTCCTGGGGCCTACATAAGCCTAGCCACAGGGGTTCCCTGCCATGCACCACCCACTAATGTTATTCCCCTGTGCCCATTGTCAGCCTGTGGCACACACATACTACCCAGGGTGTATTCCCCATTCCCCATCCAGTTGCCAAGTTTTTCTGTCAATAGGGCTAATGAGTAGCATTGTCTGACATGTATGGGTAGTCCGTTCCAGAGTGTGGTGATTCTCCAGGACAGGGCCCTATCCCTCCAGTATGTTCTGTGTAATGTGTTGATTAGGTTTGGGACCCTGGAGTTAGCAGAGGGACTGGGATGTCATTATATGTAGCATGTTCAACTGCTCTGTGTGTGACATAGCTGTGTATTTTGGGCAGATGTCAGCTGTACCTGGGCAATGTGCACTGGAGTGTAGCCACAATTGTCTGAGATGAGCTGTGTATTGCATGTGTCTGAGGCTGGTAATCCCATTAGTGAGGTGTGTGCTGTGTCAGTGCACATGTACAGCATGCATTATGGGTAGGTGTGTTAGATGTGTACATGGCCTACACCTTAGCTATGACATGCACAGTGAATTTCCAAGCATAATCTTAAACCATACTCACTGGCATCCGGCTGCTGCCCTGTTGGTATCTGAGAGGTATCTACATTGACACGGGATAGAGATGATGTCAGTGACCACAGCTGTGGCATTGCTACAGGGTGGCTGCAATATTACAGTACAACAACAGCTAAAGTCCACAGTACTATGGTTTATGCATTACTGCTTATCGGTACTACACAGCAACATACCCCACGTCTCACACATGCATGGTCTACCTGTACAGATGCATACACTACAATAGTCTACTGATATGCCCTGGAACCTTACCTGCATGCTCAATGTGTGGTGTGTGAGTAGCACCCACCTCCATGACCGTATAGGTCTGGAGCTCTTGCGGGCGGGCAGGTGCTACCAGGCTGATGAGCAGCTCCTCCACTCTGGTGAGGGGGAGATGGATGTTATGACCCCCCCCCCTGTTGCAAGGTGGTCACCTGCACAGCAGTGGCACAACATCTTACTTGCCAGAGCAGGTCACCACAATGGTGGCGGACCTGCTCATAAGTTTGGCTGTGCAACCCCACCTCATTCACCCTGAGGACCACATCAGTCCGCATGGCTGTTCTCTCCTGCTGGTCCATGCTTGTCCATGAGAAGAGCAGCTGATAGTTGTGGATGATGCTGGTGATGATGATCTCCTCCTCAGCGGCACTGTATGTTGGGTTTCTCGGGTGTGCCATACTTCCTGAAAGACATAATGATGGAAATATGTCTGAGCAACTCATATGTCAAGTTTACCATAATACAATACACATATCAGTCTCCCACCACCATATCAGCTCCAACATAATGTTCACACTATGCTAGTGGTATGTGTCTGTTATGTGTACCATTGGGCCATATATTGTATTACACAACACTTTCTGCTATGTGGTTATAGACATGCTTCCTGTGGGGACACTAGAGTTGCAGGGCTGTTTCAGGGTATTTCACCTGCATGCCATTGTCACTGTCACTATGTTTCCACATATGCATGTCGTAGGCCTGCTATGTGATTGCTACACATCTGCCATTCTGTAGTATTGGGGATATTTATGCATGCTGTTGAACATGTTCTGGGATTGTGTGGACTATTACAGCCTACATATGTTCCATGACAGTTACACACCAGTATGTGTAGGGGTTATTTGCCAGCAGGAACACCACTCCAACCTAATGTGGACATGTTACCAGTCCACATCACATCCATGGCCCACCATGGAACCTCATCATCTACTGTTCCATCACTACCTTCATGTGGAACCACCCCAGGGGATGGTGTCCCCCCCATGGAGCACACACAGACATGTGTCTGTCACCCAGGTAGGTCACGGGTATTGGGCATAGGGAGGTCCACAGTGACATGGGGTATGTGATACATCACCTTGAAGGCATGCAGTAGACATACACAAGGTTCGACATGCATGTCCCTCCAGCCCAGAGCACAGCCCAGGCACCTTTATGTCCATGTAGATGCTGTCGTGACTGTCCATGGGTGGGCACCATGTTCCCTTTGTTCCCATGTGGGGGCTCAATGGCCTCCACATTCCAAATGTAACTACCTGTCCACAGTGTTTAACCACCACATGTGTCATATACCAGCCATGTATGCTGTCATGTTTGTCACCCAACCAGACCTACATACCAATATGTGCCTAATACCCTTCACCAACATATATATCCCACCATCCCATACAATTGCACTGTGTTTGCCAACATGGGGCACACACCTCACTCCACACTCCATCTTGCAGCCATGTACTGGTGTGTAGGTATGTTGTGTATTGATGTGTAATGTTCTTTCACACATGTCATGGCAGGGAAAATGTATTGACATTTATATATATATATATATATATATATATATATATATATATATATATATATATATATATATATATATATATATATATATATATATATATATATATATATATATATATGGGTCCCATTCTAAAGACCGATTCCCCGACGCTGAAATCACCGACGCCAGATGACCAACAGGTACGATACCGACAGGGTGATTCACGACAGTGGAAAGACCGACAAGGGTAATATGCGATCGTGACCCGTAAGTGTGCGACAGTGACGGAGGTAGGAGTGGTCAGGTAAGTGAGTTAGGGTTAGGGTGCAGGTAGGTGATGTGTACGTTAGTGTCGGAGCTTGGGCTAGGGGTGTGTAAGTGAGTTAGGGTTAGGGTGCAGGTAGGTGATGTACGTTAGTGTCGGAGCTTGGGCTAGTGGTGTGTAAGTGAGTTAGGGTTAGGGTGCAGGTAGGTGATGTGTGCGTTAGTGTCGGAGCTTGGGCTAGGGGTGTAAGTGAGTTAGGGTTAGGGTGCAGGTAGGTGAAGTGTGCGATAGTGTCGGACCTTAGGGTTAGGGTTTGGGTCAGGGCTAGTGTGTATGGTATGTAGTGTCGCGTGTTGTTTACGTTCCGTGTGTCGGTGTTTTGGTGTTCGGTGTTTTGCATTGTCGGGTTTGTGTCGGGTTTGTGTGTTGTCGGTTATTTGGCGTCGGTGAGTTTTGTGTCGGGGAATCGTGTCGGTGTTTAGAAGTAGACCCATATATATATATATATCTGTATATATATATATATATATATATATATATATATATATATATATATATATATATATATATATGTCGACATACACACACGCACATATATCTGTCTGTACATATATATATATATATATATATATATATATATATATATATATATATACACACACACACATATGTGCATATATGTGTAGATATCATTTTGCGTTGTTTATGTATTTATATAAATGTATAACTGTTCGAGGTTCTGTACACATACACAGCTGTGATTATGTATTACACATATATGTATCTATATGTGGGGTGCATACGAATATCTGGACCACACTCATGTACCCTCTTTACTTCACAGCTAAACTGTTCTGCCTTGCTGCAACACAGACAGGTGTCACATGTGAACACATCATGGGGGTATATATGGTGACAAACTTTAGATAAGCATATTATACTGCTATGGCAGTTGGTCATGCTATGCTACACTTTAACATGACTGTCCTGCAGGTGGTGTGGTCTCTTACCCATGTGTCTATCATGGCAGTATTAATACCCCCACCAGTTGTTGGCCACAGTAATTTACAGAACACAGATATCATGGGTCACATCTTTGCCATTCACTGCTGGTCTGCACATTTGACAGATATGTCACACTGCCCACAGGGACTGATACTACTGTCCAGTGCAGTTGTTGAGCACAACATCACTACAGAAACAAGTACTGATGGCACATATACATCCTTTCACAGTATACATCCTATTATTCTATGCCATATACTAAATGCCAGTACATGAATATCTGTTTCACATACCTGTTATGTTGTTTCTGCTGTAACACAACCCTGAGCTTTGTGAACTTTCTTGAAGTTTTCTCTCTCTCTCTCTCAGTCTCTCCAGTAGAGTGATTGAGCTGGTTTGAATAGATTGCAGCGTGCTTTTGCTGGTATTGCACATGATCAGGTGGTGGCCTCTGCACCAGTCAGTGTCCACCAATTGCTAATTGCATGCAGCCTGCTGTGTAGTACTTCAGATAACCACTGTCATGGCAACCCTGTACTATAAATTGCTGCCTTCTGTGGGCTTTGTCCTTTCACCTTTACAGTATGGATGACATCCTTCCTGTGTGTGGACATCAGTGTTACAGACAGCAGGCAGCAATGCCTCTTACAGCAGAACCTGCAGACACAGGCCAAATCCACATTTGGGTAAGGTTCCAGACCAACAGACAGTGTGAGTAGGGTTGTTGTGTGCAATGTATCTTGCTGTTCTTACAGGGTTTCTGTGTACATGGTACTTTTTCATGGAATGTTGTCTGTCTGCATAGCTCTCAACTGTGGGCCTATGCGTATGATACCAGGGGGCTTGACTGTTAGGTTTTGTTTGTGCACCACACAGGTATTGTCCCATATATATCTTTGGCATTCTGTCTGTTGAGTGCTATCAGTACATGGATACATCCATTTGTATTTCAATGTCGTATCCCTGCATAAGGGTATGCTGCAACGAATCCTGTAACACCAGCAATTTCCAGGGTGTGTAACAGCAATAATGCAAATATGGCCCTATGTTCCTACCTCTGTCCTCCACATATAAGCCAGTCTTTGTCCTGCTGTGATACAGGAAGGGTTGTTAGGTTATTTACAGCTAGCATTACTGCTATCATCCCAGTCATGTCATGGACTCCCACACCAACTGTTGGGTCATGTCCTTATATATGGGGGCAACAGCTGGAGAACACATATGTGCCTTTGTACATTCCTGAGGTAAGTGTGTGGTACACAGTGTTCCTTGCCCTTGAACAGCCTTTTATGGGGGGGGGGGGGATTCTATGCCATTAACCTAGGCTATGGCACCTTTTCAGTGATATAACTGTTAAGAAGAGGGTCATTCAGTGTGATAGAGAGATGTTAGGTTAAGCAATGTTATGTACAAGATACTGTGACATTAACACAAGTGCTGCTTCTCCCCAAGGGCTTGAATACAGGGTGTAACTGTAGGCTGCTGAACTACATCTGTAATTGTTGATTGTTACGTATCCTGAAGGCAAATTTTGTTCCTACTGTTGTACTAATTGAAGGCCTTGGCCTGGACAGCATAGTATGGTACATATACACATTGCTTGCATCTACTGTTTTGTGTGGACCTTGCATTCATGACTGATTACATATTTCAAACCATATGTAGTGTCAGTACTGGCATAACATTATTGTATAGTACAGGAATAAAGGTTACCTATGTATGCATACCTGTGTGTCGTGTCATGTCCTTTGAATTGTGGATGGGTATATGTTTAATGCCAGTATTCTCATTTGTGGGAATGGTTGCCACACTACACATTTCACAGGTGCCAGTTGAAGGGCTTGTGACTGAGGGATATACTTTGCACCCAGTACTTCCACACTACTTCTACATATGTATGGCTACTGATACGTTTTGTGTGTGTATATGTGTATGTACCTATATATATCTCATATGGCTATATATATATATATATATATATATATATATATATATATAGCTGTCTCTCTGTCAACATTTACAGATATATATCTGTCCATATGTCCATACATGTTCGGCTCATATTTTGGCCAGTTCCTCATTCACTTGGCAATTGTCATAAATGATCGCAGCATTGAAGTCAGTAACTAGTGGCAACACTTTTGTGTTTCAGACTTCATCTCCTTCTACATATGTGTTCTAATACATATAACTATGTAACTAGCAACATTTTAAGTGTAACAAAGCATTAGTTGACATATATCCCTATTTGTACCCACATGTGTATTACTTTGTGCAGACTTCTTTCATTAACAGGGCATGTGGTGTGATAATAATACATTTCCTGTACTGTTGACTGATTGTGCTATAGGATATGTTTATGAAAACTTCAGGCTATGTATAGCTGCCATGGTTTAGTGATAAATCACTTTGTGTATGGAGTGCAGAGTCCTGGGTTTGAGCCTTGGAGAGGCAGTTTATTTTGTTGCTGAGCAGAACAAGGGACATTGGCTACAGAGTGACTGAGGCACTCTTAAACAGTTGTAAGCAAGTTTGCATGGGTTTGTGCGGAGCTAAGCAATCCCTACAGAGGTTAAGCAATTCAGCAGCTGAGTATAAGAAACTGTAACCAAACTTTAGCAGTGCTTACTTCCGCGCAAACCTGTGCAAACCCGCATACAACTGCTTTAAAGTGTCTTAATCCCTCTGTATCCATCAGCCCTTGTTCTGCCTAGCAACAAAATAAACGACCTCTGCTAGGCTAGAACCCAGGACCATGCACACCATAGCCAAATTTATGTATCTCTAAGCCATCTCTGATATACATAACCTTGTTATATTCACAAACATAACATCCAACACAGTCATTTAACAATAAAGAGAATGTATTCCAACATGTAGATGTATGTGTGTGTGAAAATATATTAATGTCAAAACAGATACAACATATTGATATATGTAGATATATATATATATATATATATATATATATATATATATATATATATACATATATGTAAGCAGATATGTATATCTATATAGGTATAAGCAGACATACATCTGTAGATAAAGTGGGAACATAGCAGAAACATATATGTCCACGTTCACCATTAATGGGGTTGACAGGCACAAACAACATACATCATGCACACAAATAGGTATTCTCCTCCTGACAGCAAACACATCTGCCCTGCAATACACTACCAACTGTTGCAGATCCCATAACCAGGACATTACACAGCAAGGGCACAAGATGTTAACAGTACTCCATCCCACCTATATGATGTCAGGCTGGTATCAGTAACATATCATGCAGTACAGTCAGGCTCATAATGACACCCATTTTGCAGTCATCTTTTACCTTTGTTAGTCAGAGTCCCATACTGTTGGCCTGTACTTCAGAGATGTAGATGTCAAACAACAGTGGCCCAAGACTGAACCCTGAGGTACTCCACCTGTTACATGCCTGGGGATAGATTTGGAGTCAGTTACACCTACAGTTTGGGGTCTGTCAGTAAGCCATGTGGCAAACCATCAAGTGGCATAGGGATGTATGGCCAGATTAGTGTGTTAATCTATGTTTCCAGACTGGGGGATGGTGTTGAAGGGCCTGTAGAGCCTGCTATCTATGCAGGTACATGTGTATTCCCACATAGGAGATGTATCCCAGTGTTGAGTCAGTCTGCCTGTAGCCTGCACTGTGCTTTGTTATATGCCTAGCAGCTCACTGTACTTATCCAGTGAGATGTTATGTCCAGATACTTGCCAGATGTACTGCTGCTTGGCCACCATAATAGACATGTATGTCAGACAAAGCAGTGGGATGCTGTTCAGATGTATGTCAATAACTAGTGGATAGTATGTGGCCATGGCAACTCTGTACCAGCAGTTATTATGTGTCAGGACAGACAGGGGTGTATGAATGCATAACCTATGGGGCAAATGTTTACCAGTATGTACGTGTTATACCCATCTACATAGCTTTTAACATCCACATTGAAAGGCCTGGTCCACATGTCTTGCATGAAGGGGTTCTGTGTATACCCGTGGATTGACCCGAGTGTGTCAGACTGTCCACATATATTGGACGTATCGCAGCTGTAGTCCACAGGGGCGTTACTGTGCTAGCAGTGGTACTGTACTATGATGACCATAGGATGTCTGTAAGTAGCCAATGGCACACATGTTAACAGCAGATGTGGCCTCCCACACACACCATTTCTGTGAAGACAATCCCTATTACAATAGCAATAGTCTACAAATATACCTGCACTACATACGTGACATCCCCTTGCATTGAGAGGTTGGGACTATTGGGGCTGAGATAGGGCTCCACTCCATGTGCAGGACATATGGTGAACATATATGTATAAATAGGTATACATATATCCATACAGATATGTACACATATACATATCTTGCTTACTGTATGACAACAGTTTTACACATATGTGCCTGTGTTCCAGTCTCTGTCCTCTACCTACATACCAGGCTTTGCACATATGTCATGCTGTCAGGAGTTGTTATGTAGTGGGCTGTGTGTATGTCATATTGTCATTCCAGCCATCACTCCACTGCTGTTGTGTCCCCCACACATACTGGGGGATTGGGGCCATATATGTGTGGGTTTCACCTACACGGTACATGTGTGCCCTATTGCACTCCAGAGGCCAATGTACGTAACACTGGTATATGGCCCAGTATTAGTGAGTGTAGGGGGGGGTGCACCATGACTAACCTAGGCTGTTACAACATGTGTGGGTATCTGGGATAGGCTGCCTTAAGGTATCTGGATGTACTTTACCATACAATCCACCTTGGATAAATGCAGGCCTACTGCCTCCTGCCATACGGGATGTTCTGTTTGTCAGTGTGATTGTGATGGTGTCAGGTATACTTGTTATGTAACAGATACATCCCATTGTGTCAACTGGAGGCTGTCTCCCCTAGTGATTGTGTGCAGAGTGTAGACAGAGGCTGCTGACCTATACATCTGCATTAAGTACTGTTGATTGTCTGGTACGCTGTGGCCCAGTCTGTCATTACTAATGTACTACTTGAAGGCCTCGGCCTGGACAGCAACATCTGTCAACCTTTCCAGACTACTGTCTTAGTATAACTGTTTCACAGTTGCATTACACTGCTCTTATGAATGTCAGTATTTAAACAGCTATATGACATGCCATATATAACTGTCATAGTACACAAATAAATCTTTCACATTCATTTATGCACACCTGTGTGTGGTGTTATACCCTTTTATATCTTTTATATCTCTGTGGGTATATGTTGCAGGCTATGAATGTCATTCATATGGGTGGCTCATACAGTTTCCATTTGGTAAGGTGGTGACTGTAGGAATACTGACTGCTCCATATTCTGTGCATGTACTTCATATGTATATTACTGTACAAATCTGTGTGTGTGTATGTGTAGTTACATATATATCTATATGTATATGTATATGTATATATATATATATATATATATATATATATATATATATATATATATATATATATATACACCTGTATCTGCATATATGTGTCTGTGTATATGTATCCTAGGGATGGCCATGTCGTGTCTGGTCCTGGTTCTGGGATCTGCAACACTTGGTACTGTATTACAGAGGGGTCATGCTTTGCTGGGGGGGTATACCTATTCGTACTAGACGTATATTGTGTGGGGCCTCTCAACCCTATTAACATTGCATGAGGACATATATGTTTTGTTATTTTCCCATTATCTACAGATGTATGTCCGTATATACCTATATATGTATATCTATATATATATCTATATATATATATATATATATATATATATATATATAACGTATATATTTAGACATGTAGATGTGGACATATATATCTATAGATGTAGGCATTTGCATGTTTATATGTTCATAAATATATATATATATATATATATATATATATATGTAGGCATTTGCATGTTTATATGTTCATAAATATATATATATATATATATATATATATATATATATATATATATATATATATATATATATATATATATACACACACACATATATCAATATGTTGTAACCGTTTAGACATTAATATATTTACTCACACACATACATCTACATGTTGGAATACATTCTCTGTACTGTTGAATGACTGGGCTGGATGATATGTTTGTGAATACATCAATCATACATACATCTGAGCTGGCTTAGTGGTAAATCATTTTGGCTATCGTGTGCAGGGTCCTGGGTTTTATCTTACCAGAAGCTGCTTATTCTGTTGCTAGGCAGAACAAGGGCCATTGGATACAGTGTGATTAAGGCACTTTTAAGCAGTTGTAAGCGGGTTTGCATGGATTTGCACGATGGTAAGCACTGCCAACCTCCGCTTATGTTTTCTTACAGTCATTTAGCTTCAGATTTCTCAACCTGTGTAGGCATAGCTTACCCTAGCGTAAACCCATGCAAGCCCGCCTACCACTGCTTAATGGTGCCTACTGCCACTTACCCCATGCTAATTCCTTTAAAAGAAAAGAAAAAGGGGTTGATAGGAAAGTGGTAAAAAATGGGGCACAAAGAGGGAAAGACAGTAGGGAAAATAGTTAGGCATGTGCAGGAAGGGTATAGGAAGGGTCCATAGCTGCCCATTTTTTCTACAGCAACAGCTGTGCATATACACTATATTTACAGGTACATTTGGACCCTCAAACCCCTGGGAGAGGGGTGAGGACAACATATATTCATTGTGATGCCAATTAGACCAGATTACATGTGTCCAGTGGACACGTGTGCAAAATGGACAGCTATGTATGGGCCGAGATTTTTTTGTGGGAACTGATTGCCCTTTTTTATTTTTTCAGGTGAGAGTGGGATGTTGGGGAGGGGTAGTAGGTATATTTGGGGAGAGAGGTTGGGTAGGTTAACAGACAAGACACACAAGATGCATACAGGGCCAGTATATGACACATGTGGGGGGTAAACACCTTGGGCAGGGAGGGGTGTTTGGAAGTCACAAGCCCATGAGCCCCCAATTGGAAACAGTGGGACTGAGGTCCCCACCCATGGGCAGTCACCACTGCACCTTCATGGCCCCAAAGTTGGCTGTGCTGGGGGCTGTGTAGGAGGGGCAGGCTCACCCTCTAATAGCGCCACTCGGCTCTCAAGCTGGTGTAGCCACTCTCGATACTCCAGATTGAGCTCCCTACGCACCATGGCCCGGACCTTTTGAAGGGTGAAAGGTTCCCCTCCGTGCCTGCTCCAGGGGGGGGGCAAGCCCCATCCCCTGCAGCGGTTCCTCCCAAAGGTGGAGCAGGGCCCACTGAGGAGGAGGTCTCAGGCTGGGCCCCAGATGTGCTGGTGCCAGGTGCCATGGCCAGGTGAGGTGGGACAGGTGGGTCCACTGGGACCGGCCTTCCCATACGAGCTGTGTTGTCACAGGTTTATGGCAGATATGGGTTAGTAACAGTCAACAGCATTCAGGATTAGTTATAACAGCATGCATAGGTATTCCCATTAACCCGACACACCAGATTTACCACAGTTGCAGAGCAAGCAGAACACATGCAGATATGGAACATCAGTGGCCATTACAGGAGCATGCGGGTTTCACTGATGGCAACAGGCCATCAATATGGGTGTATTGTAACATGGCACATGGATAGAAACAAATGTGAATATTTATTAACCATTAGGACATATGTCTCAAAAAAGTTTGGAGTGTACACATACCAATTGAGGAGTGTCATTGGGTTATTATGCACATATGGTAGGGGTGAGAGAGAGGGTTCAATGAACAACTGATATATCCTTGTAGTTTTCACAACATTCTTAGTCACTGCAGTGATGTTTCCCCTACATGTATTATTACACTACACAATGGCCTTATATTGTACACTGGTACGTTTATAGATTATTATATATGTGACCCATGTCTTAAATACAGGCATGACAGGCTGCAGGTTTTAATGCAACATATGTTGAGAATTGCTATCATGCACTTTGGGTGTGGTGCTAGAATGACAGGTTTGTTTTCATATACATTCTCTGACTATGTACATGTTTGACTATCAGTTATATGTCATTGACAGCTGCCTACATTTCTTGGATCATCACACTGAATTTTCAGGAGAACAGGGTACCATGCTGGTGATATGGGCCATTTATCTGGACATGCTGGCTGGCTTGGAACAGTTGTGGGGTATAAATATGCATAAAACTTACAATTTGAACATTCAAGCAAATTCTGTACAGTTGGGTGTAATTATACGTACAAATTTCTATCTGAACATTGTATTACAGTCTGTACAGTTGTGGGGTATGATTATGCATACAACTTAGTAGCACTCCCAGGGATCGAACCCCTGCTGTATGTGACAAAAAATTATTGCTAACATCACAGTATACTGTGCTTTCAGGGAATTTATGTTAAGCTTTCGACTGTTTTCTGTCTAATTCTCCCTAACTTGTACGATATGACTGACCTCTTGGCGCTTCCAACATTGTTATGCAGGACTTCATACCCATTTTATCTGCATACCACAGTGTGGGTGACACTGCTTAAGATACAACAGTACTATTTATAGTATGGAACAGATCACAAATATATGAGAGAAGAGTAAACAGAAGCACTCCAGGGGTTATACCTTTATTCACAGACTATTAACACATTTATTTCTACTGGTACAACACTTTCTAAGTCTCTTATATTCTTTGTTATGACAGTACATGCAGACTGATTACTAACCTGCCTCACGATGCAGCCTTTGCAGCCTAGCATCATGAGCTTGCTGGTTTGCAGCCAGCTCATCTGCAGCTGTCAGAGAAATGCATTGATATTTAGCCATACCTATTCATAGTATACACAAGGTAGTTTATTATTTACTGCTTAGTAGAATGCACACTTACTCAGTACTGGGGCATTGGCCATCTACCAACACTCCTGGATCCACTGTTCCAGGACATCCCCCTTCCACCGCTTCAGGTCAGCATGGTGGTGCCTGACCTGCTCACCAGTCCCGGGGATACCTGTGGCACTGGTGAGGTCATGAGCGAGACTGTCCCAGACCTCCATTTTGTACTGCAAGCCCTAGTACTGGCCCTGCAGTAGTCTCTGATCATGGTGTTTTATCAGGAGCCATACCATGAATTTTGACTCCTGGATGCCCCAGCACTGTGCTCTGAATCGAGTGCTTTCACCCACACCAGGCATTCTGCCTGCAGTAGAAGCTACAACCAGTTATGAGATGTATCCCACCTGTGGGGTTTAAATACAGCCAGTTTCCCGCACTTTGCTGTGATTGGCCAGTTTTGAAAAGGCTAAGCTATGGGCACATCTGCTTACATAAGGCTGGCACTGTTTAAAGAGGTATACCACTAGGCAGATTGAATTGGCTCCCCTACACATTGCTTACACTTACTAACATGAGCTGTGCTGAGGGTAGCATTGTTTCATAGTTGATTATCACTATAGTTACCATTTGGCAATGATTTATTCTTCATTACAGGTTTTATATGCGTCTGGTATCCATGCTTCATGTGTACATACACTGTATGGGGACCTGGGGACTTCTACACTTTATTACAATAACACTTCAAATCTATGCTTACTGCAGTACTACAGTTCGCATATTTATGTTCTCTGGCAGGTTATCCAACATCACACTGTACATAGATTGAGTTCACATGTTTGGTTTGATTTTTCTGTGGTGAGGATTAGTTTGCTGATACCTCATTCATCTCTATTGCTATTATGGCTTAGTGGTTAACTACTGTGACTATAGTGTACAGACTCCTGTGTTTGAGCCTTGCAGAGGCATTTTATTTTGTTGCTGAGCAGAACATGGACTGCTGGATCCAGAGTGATTAAGGCACTTTAAAGCAGTTGTAAGTGGGTTTGCACAATGGTAAGCACTGCTAACCTCTCGTTACATGTTCCTACACTCAGTTAGCTTCTACTTTGCTTAATCTGTGTAGGCAATGCTTACCCCCGCGCAAACGTACTTAAATACGCTTACTAGTGCTTATATATGCTTACTACTGCTTATTTGTGCTTAAAACTGCTTACTAGTGCTTTATTCATTATGACACTGACACTTCACATGTGCATTTCATGCAGTACTCCAGTTCATATTTAAATGTTATTATGTAGGTTATACGGCAAAAAGATGTAAAATTATGTTCATATACAGATTTCACATGGAAAATTATATATACTGCAGTGGGACTCAAACGGGGAATGCCTACTCGTTAGGCAGATGCTGTAACCACTACACTATTGCTGTGCTGCTTCATTTGCATATATATTCCTTGTTACCCTCTTCAGCCTTTTCAGCTGCTTTAACCGCAGCTAAGCAATGGGCAAACCCGAGCTCCTATGGTTAGCTGTACTCGGGGTTTTAAAAAAAATAACTAAAAGGGTTTCTTCGTCTTATTTAAATGTATTGTTGCTGTTGAACACATGGGGACTGTTGGTGGGGATATGCGGACATTTATGAGCAGTCTCACTCATTTATTTACACATTCTTCTTTTCCACTTTGCAGGGGCATGTTTGTTCTGAGAGCTCTGCTCTCAGATATGCCCCCTGCACTCGTCCATGCTCTGTGTAGCATTAGGAGTTCAGGCAGCGCGCCTTCATTACTATGCATGTTGCGCTGCCATCCTCCTCTTAAACTGCCACTTCCATGCAGGACTAGATTAGTCCTGCATGGAAGATTAGTAAATCCGGGGGAGGGTTTTCAGTTTTATACTTTAGATTTTTTTATTTATTTTTTTTAATTTGGTCTATATTAAAATCTGCTCAGTTTTGCCAAATAATGCTGTTATCCAGTTGGCTAGTTGCAGTTAATAAGAATAAACTTGCTTTCCAGAAGCTGATTTTTTATCATAGTAATTAGAATCATAAAAATGCATTATCGCATTGCCCAATAAAAATATCCACAAGCCTTTTAAAAACAATCAATAAAACGAGTAAAATGGTTGAGCACTTTCATCTTATTAAGTGTCAGACTTTTTCAGAACACTAAACAATGGGCAGTCCAAGATATTTGAACTTTAAGAAGCCATCATGTGAGCAGGAAGTAGAATGACAACATAACATTCCTTTAATCACTTAAGTAGCATTCTTCTTCTTCTTCTTCTTTCGGCTTTTCCCGGTTAGGGGTCGCCACAACAGATCACCTGTCCGCTCATGATTGGCAATGGAGTTTTACAGTGTCGAGTTGCCAGCCTGGCGCCCAACCTTCCACAGAAGGTACACACACACACGCACTCACACCTAGGGCCAATTTAGAGTGTCCACTCCACCTGCAGCATGTCTTTGGGATGTGGGAGAAAACACATCATAGCTGATACACAGCAATTAAACAATAAAACAAAAACACCAAAATACAACATGAACATCCCACAAAAAGAATATCCCACAAAATTTTACATAAATACTATCCCCACCATTCAAATTAAACTAGCCTTATATTTCAATAAAGGTTTAATTGAAATATAATCGTTGATGCCAGGGGGTCTCATAGTGTTTAGTCTCAACTGCCAAAACATTTCCAACAAGGCAACTCTGTTGCCAATGTCGCCACCTTGGTCAGTGTACACCCTATCAATAATAAAAAACACAAACTTCTTAAATCCATTACATCTGGAACTATGTAAAAATAAAGCGTTGTGTGCATCCATATTTCTAATAGAACGAACATGCTCAGTAATCCTCAATAAATTGCTGTGTATCAGCTATGATGTGTTTGTAGAAAAAAATTTTATGCTGACTTGTTTTAGAGCTTAACTATTGGGTTTTTCACAATAGTTTACAAAGTATTGCATCGCTCATTGGCAGGGACTTGATGATGTTTTTCACCGTGTTTTTCTACGTGTGTTAATGTGTTAATTAGATTATTTAGTCAATTGTATATAAGGGCTTAATTTTATGTGCACACCGACTCTGATGAAGCCATTGTATGGTGAAAGCGCTCAGTCGGTGTATTTTGATTAAACGACATTCCTTTGGACGTTTCTGTGTGGTTCTTGCCACTTTGAGCAGTTACCGTGGTTCAATTTATTCAGCTGTTTGTGCCCTGGTTTTGGGATTCATCTGTTTGTACTTTCACTAAAGTAATTTTGACAAAGTATGATGAATCGAGATTACTATAAATAAAAATAAAACAAATATATATATATATATATATATATATATATATATATATATATATATATATCTACGGAACCTCTTCAGAAGCTCGAAGTTTCAAATCATTGAACATCAAAATGCCGAAACCATAAGACTGAAGTTTTGAAACTGAAAGCTTTAAATGGAGATCGACATACAGAGCGGAATGGGATAGTTACCATTTTCCTTACTGTGGTGCAATCTCGGAGTTGGTATATTTAATTAGTAGGGGGTGTGGGGCGTGCAGGGGGCAAACATAATTTTTTTTAAATTAGGTTTTCGAAGTTTCAAAACTTCGATCTTATGGTCTTGGCCATTTGAAGTTCGAAGTTTTCAGGGACTAGGGTACATTTAAAATCCTTCTACTTTCCTTTGTGGCATCTCCTCAAGATTCAGTGAAGTTATTGTCCCACTTTATTCATCCCTTATTAGGCCTATCAATGAATATAATGCACCCTTTAGGATGTACCTTAACGCAGCACCTATACCAGCTTGACAAAACCTTGATATTTCCTTACCAAAAACTTCTCAGATTTTAGTACCCTTATTTATATTAACAGACTAAAAGCTCTATCACTCTATTCAATGTCCTACATACTCCTGAGTTGTTATCTCTGCATAACTTTCCCAGCTAACTTCTTCAGCTAAACAGTGCAGGTGACACGACCAGATGGCATGACTGATACCTAACCAACCTTATACCCTATTTCTGGAACAGGCTGCTTTTACCTATCAAGCAGAGCATTTCCTTAGCAACCTTCAAAACTAGTCTGGATGACTGGATAGGTGATCACAAATTTTCACCAGGACTATGTGGCGAAAGTTTACTTAATGAGGGACACTGCTAATTTCCCAGTGCTGCGTGATGCAGATGAGCATCTTGAAGGTGTCTTTTGAATGTAAGTTTAATAAGAATATATGAACCTATAAATAAGGAAGAATAATATTTCTGGTAAGAGCCCTGAATTTTTCCATTAACAGACTTAAAAATAAAAAAGTCATGGGCATTCAGTACTGTTATATAGCTGAAACACCTGATATCCTTAAGGGGTCATTTGCATATATCCCATTATTCTCTTTTGCAAGAGGTTTTAAGGACTCCCACAGTGAAAACTCTAGCTTGGCTAGGATTTTCTTGTAATTTTTTACTAACTGGTTTGACTGTGTGTCCTGTCTACACTTTTATTTACTTGTTAGATAGGATATTTTGCAACCACCTTAATGGTTATGGACAGCAGCTGGGTAGAGAACCTAGTTTTCCAAAAGTTAGTCAAACAGGTGTCTTATGCTGTGTTGATTAAGTAATAAGACTGAAATGTTCATGTCCGCAGCTAGTGGGGTTTGGCTTTATTGGCCTGAATCTGTCCATTAACGGACTTAAAAAGAAAAAAGTTATTGGCATCCAGAATTGTCATATGGCTAAACACTTGAAGTCCTTAATATACACCATTATTCTTTGCAAGAGGTTTTAAGGGATCACATGGTAAAAATTCTAGCTTGGCTCGGATTTTCTTGTAATATTTTACTAATTAGTTTTTATAATTTGGAACATTTGAACCAGTAATATATTTCACAGAAATTACCAGCTGCAGGAAGAATACACAACGGGGTATAAATTTAAAGTATTTCTTAAGCATTCTTCATAATGGGAAAATATTTATTGATTTTAAGTTTCAAGATTTAGATGTGATTAAGCAAGATATCAAATAAGATGATCTAAATCTGCAGCTTGAAGTGAAGGGAGTATTGGCAGGTAGCTTTAGAGGCAAATATGGTTCCAAATATGAGTAAAACTAATACTATATGAAGTCAATGCTAAATGCAAAACTATTACAATATTGGTAGCTGTGAAGGACAGCCTTTTATGGTATAATGGCATTTATTTTATATTTATGTGGATCTTTCATGTATCGGTGATAATATACACACTGTATGAAAGTGATTACATATGGTTTTAATAAATGAGTTTTGAACTTTTCATCTTTCATGTACACTGTTATTTACAAGGGCACTAGGTGCTATGGGGACTGTTTATAATGATTATGCTTGGGAGCTGAAGAATCAAGACAAATTCTGTAAATATGGTGAGTTGCATGATTTATTGTTAACCAGCAGAACAGTCTGTAGAATAAGAAGTATCAAACAAGTGACGTTCAACAAAGGAAAGAGACCTGACTTTATCAAAAGCTGTGGGTGTATGAAGAGTGACACAAACTCCAGTTCCACAATTAAATTGATTATCTGAGGAGACATGGCTGTATAACATGAGTCAAATAAAAGATAAAAGTAAGAAAGTGAGAATAGAGATGACCAAGAAGCCAAGAGACTCACAGAAGTATGGTGTGGGTGAAATTCAAACCTTATATACGAGGCATGGCTGAAAACAGGAGAGGAAAAGTATCCTGTTTTAATCAGTGTTATAGAAGCTGCAGTAGAAAAAATATTTAGCAAACATGACTAAAAGGAAAAAGTGATGTCCAACAAAGAATTGGCATGCTGTCAAACAGAAGCATGAAAATGAACACTATTAAAGTAAAACAAGTTAATAAACTAATCTCTGAAAATATATCAGAAGCAGTGCCACAAAAGTGTCAGTAAAAGTTTTGGCAAGAAAGTATGAGGATTAATCAGAATGTTGAATTTAAACTAGACAGAGGGCCAAAGTGTGATATTATATCTGAAAATTGTTTTGAAGAACTGTCACTTAAGAGAATATAAAAAAATGTGAAAAACTGTATGCTCACTGCTAACACCTTCAATGTACCAGATAAAGCTACTGAGTCAAATGCTGCCGACAGGTCAACATAAAACTATTAAGTGCAACATCATGTTTGACATCATAGTACCTAAAGAAGCTAAAGTAAATATTGATATTTGAGTTATATGCACTATGGCAGATATGTTGTACGATATGGTAGATGAAATTAGTCTAATTCAAGTCGAAAAGTGTTTGTTTGCTGTTTAATTTAATTGTTTGGCTGCCCACTAAAGTGTGCTAGCCTGTACTACTGACTTATTGCCTTTTCTGCATTTAGCGCAGAGTTGCCACTAGAGCACCATCGGGCAGCGCCGGTTAAACAAGGTTAAACTATTTCTGGCTCTGTAAAGTCTGCTCTTCATTTTTTCCCTTAGAACTGCTCTACTTGTAATCTAAACAGTCTATTCTCCATCTGTAAAGCTCATCACTTGTTCCTAAAGCATTTTTTAGTCAGGTAAAGCACTTCTATATTATACAAAGTACTTCACTAGCTTAAAACCCCTTGAGTACCCACTTCCCTATAGGTCCTTTCTGACTCAGTTACACAGCAAACTTTTTCATTTCTTCTAGCATGTCAAAGGGTCAGTTGCTAGTGTCCTCTCCTCCTCAGCTGGTGAATCTGGGAATATTGAGGCAATGTTACAATTGCCTCATGTACACAGACAACCCTCTCCTCCTCCCACAAAACACAAATACATGCGAGAGATGCAACTATATAGCCAAACTGGAGGCTGAGCTCTCTCAACTCAGGACTGGCAAAACCAGACAGGAGGAGAAGGTAACCACACACACCATAAACCCAGTCTCACATAGAACTATCACAACTACAAATCAAACACATAAACACACAAAGACATACTCGGAGGCACTGATCAAAAATCTACCAAAACAGCAGAGGCCTCCAAAGCAGACACCCAAACAACTGCCACCTCATGACATAACACAAGCAACACATAGATCACAAAGTCAGTGTGCAAATCAGTCACAGCCCTTAAGGCCAAACACAATGCCAGACACACTTGTCATAGGTGACTCCATAGTCAGACACACTGGCGTCCCACTCACCAGACTGAACAAGGAGAGGGTCACAGTAAGCTGCCTGTCGGCGCTAGAATCTGCCACATAACACAAGCACTCAGGTCACTCCACAGCAAGTACAAGTATGACTCAGTCATTGTCCATGCCGGTGTGAATGACCTGAGGCACCTCCTGGACTACATGAAAAGAGACATAAAGGATCTCTCAGATTATGTAGCCCAGGCTGGTATGACCCTGACCCTGAGCAGTATCCTACCTTCACCAAGAATGATGCCACAATACAGAGACAAAATGATCAGTTTTAATAATTGGCTTAATTTCTGGTGTCATTCTAAGGGGATCCAATGTCTGTCTGCCTGGAATGACATGCTTGACAAGCCACGCTGCTTCAAGGGCGGCTTGCACCTGTCACCCTGGGTTTCCGGATATTAGCAAAGGCTCTTGCCACCCCCATAGTGCCTTTTTAGACAAGGCTCAAATTCTAAACCCATCGCCCTAGAAAACAATAATGGAAAAAAACTAAGGGTAATGCTGCTCAATGCCAGAAGTCTAAATCTCAAGATGCATGCCCTTGAAGCCCTCCTCAGTATGGAGAACATCGATGTCTGTGCTGTGACTGAAACCTGGTTCAAGGCTCCTGAGAGCACCCCGGCACTATCAGGTTTTACCTCATATCATGCGTTCCGGCCCCAAAACCCGGACTGTACCACAAAAGGAGGGGGTGTATCCATATTCATCAAGGATACCCACACCTCCAGGCTGGTGGCAACTCACGAAGCATCAGAGACCATTCAGGTGCAATTAACCATAGGCAAAACTGCTCTACAGTTTGTAGCATGTTACAGGCCACCCTCTCAAACTTAGGAACCCCACACAGCCTTCCTGAAGACACTGAAGAGTATAAATGTCTCTCCAAACACCATCATATTGGGTGACTTCAACTACCCAAACATAGACTGGGAACATTACTCAAGCCCCAATACCCTAGCCCAAAGGTTCCTGGAGTTCATAAACTGAAATGCTATGGAACAACTTGTCACCATTCCCACAAGAGGTGAAAATATACTAGACCTGATCATCACAAACATGGGGACAAAATGCTCCACACCGGAAGTATATCCCTCATTGGTGAGATCAGACCATAAACTAATCTCACTGAAGATCCACATCCCGCCCCCACTGCCAACAAAAAAGACCACAGTGAAGAACTTCTCAAAAGCCAACTTCACACTTCTTAAGACTGGTGTGGTATCCTTCAAGGCCCCTGAGCCATTGGAAACCACAACCCACACTGCTGAATCCCTTACAAATGCTTTCTATGAGCACCTCCAGGATTGCATGGATCAAGCAATCCCAAATAAAATCAAGACCCTTTCCACCAAAGGCAAGCGCCCGATCTGGTGGACACCAGCCATAAACAAACTTTACAACAAGAGGAGAAAGCTACTACAAGATAGAGCAAAAAGGGAAGACATCTCTGATCAATACTAGTAAAAAACTATGATCACTCATAAAATCATCCAAGGCCAACTTTGAGAGAAAAATCACCAATGACTCAAAAGACAATCATAAGGCCTTCTTTAGCTATGTTAGAAATCTGGGTGGAAACTCCCAGATATGCTCAGAATTAGTCCAAAATGATACAAAAATCACTGAACCCACAGACATTGCAAACATACTGGCAGACAGGTTCAGTGAAAATTTCTTCCCTCCCCCCCCAAAGGAGAAATATCTATCCCAGCAGAGTGTAGCCTCCCAATCATCTCAAATGCCCAGGTGAGAGCTGCTCTCTCTAAAGCTAAAAACACAGCATCAATGGGACCAGATGGTGTTCCCGGCTGTGTGCTACACAAACTCAATGAGGAACTAAACCCACACATAAGGCTGCTGTTTAATCTTAGCCTTACCACAGGATACGTACCCAAAGAGTGGCATATGGCAACTGAGGTCCCACTCCACAAAGGCGGTGCTTCTACGGACCCTGGTAATTACCACCCCATAAGCTTAACAAGCCTGGTCTGCAAAGCTATGGAGAGGATCATAATGGAACTCATAAATAAAGACATAGGGGACCTACAGACATTGGATCCTACCCAATTCGGCTTTGTCAAGGGCAGATCATGCCTCTTGAACTTGGTCGACTTTTTTGAAACAGTCACCAAGGCCATTGATGAGGGTAGGCAGTTCACACAGCCTACCTTGACCTTGCAAAAGCTTTCGACACAATACCCCACTCGGGTATCATAGAAAAGCTCACCAGCTTAAATGTAAACCCATATGTCACAAGATGGGTTGCAAACTGGCTCAAGGACAGAACCCACAGGGTTAGAGTTGCTGGTGCCATGTCAGACTCAAGCCGGTCACAAGCGGTGTCCCACAGGGCTCAGTCCTGGGCCCCTCTTGTTCGGCATCTACTTTTCAGAAGTGCAGGCAAATATAGGAGGATTGTGGCTGACAAAGTTTGCAGATGACTGCAAACTGGGCGCCATAGTTGAAAATCCATCAGACACAGATATCCTTCAGAGAGGTCTCATAGAAACGGATAACTGGTGCCAGAGCCATGGCCTTAAGCTAAACACCAATAAATGTATAGTCATACCCTTTGGTAAAAACAAGGTAACCCCAAGTTACCACATAGGTGGCAATCCATTAAGCACAGAAGAGGTTATCAGGGACCTGGGGACCCAAGTTGACAGTAACCTTTTGACACTCACATTGCCAAAGTGGTTAGGAGGACCTTCTACATTGCCCACCTGATTATGAAGGGATTCACATCCAGATCAAGGGAGGTCATTGTTCCCCTGTACTCTTCACTTATCAGACCAATGATTGAGTACAATGCCCCATTCGAATGTATCTTACCCGACACCTGCAGCAATTGGAAAGACCCCAAAAGTTCCTCACCAAAAGGATAAAGGGGCTCAAAATATGCCATATGCTGCCCGACTGAAGAAACTCCAGCTCTATTCAGTCACATACCATCTGCTCAGAGGTGACCTGTGCCTGACATACAAGGCCATGTCCAACCCGGAATTAATGGACATGCTCCACCTCAAAATCCAAATCCACCAGAGCCACAAGAGCAAGAGACTTAAACCTCAACACGGATATAAACAGGACGTGCTGGAGGGACAGATTCATCACCCAGAGACTCCCTATGCTGTGGAACAGAATCCCGGTCCATGTGAGACAGAGCACCTCGCTGGCTCTGTTCAAGAGGAATCTTGACCAGTGGATGGGAGATCGTAGGTTTACCCCGGGGATCATCTCTGTATCACTGCTGGACAGAGGCACGGCAAACTAATGGGTATAGTATTCTTCAACCTAAGGGGTGGTGAAAGCCACACAACTCTGGCTAGGCTTATAAATGCCCTAGGGCAGATAGCCTAGTATGAACCTATGAACCTATGAACCTATGAATGTGGAATGAGCACTATATGTGAAACTTTCTATGTTAAATGGTGCTGTTAAAAAGCGTAGTTACATATATAACAATAAAAATGATAAAGTTGAAACAATAAGATAATTAATATGCTATGTTGTTTGGCTTGTTCGAATCTACGAATTGTAAAACTAATTCATAATGTAAAAGCAAAGAGAGAGTACATTCCTGTACACATCCAAGAACACCAACACAGTTGCAGGTACAGCTCATATACTGTATACTGACAGCACTAATTTCATTCCTAACTATATAGATTTGTTTACAAGCTTAAGAATTTTGCCAGATGAATATCATATACAAGCAAATTCCAATGCTACACCAGTGATATATGCTCCAAGGATAGTACTGTTAGCTACTGGGAATAGAAATGAGTAAGATCTTAAGGAAATGAAAACCGTAGGTGCCATTAAAAAGCACTCTCAGCAAAAAATGAATAATATACATACATACATTCATGCATACAAATACTTCAAACACAGGTATTAATGACTTCTAGCTCACCAATATACTAAAACACTTGTTACTATAATAAGCATCCAGGCTGTTCATAAAGATATCTAAACTAGTACTTGCTTTAATGTAATTTGGTAGTCTGTTCCATGCATCAGCTACTCTGTCAGAGAACCAATTAGTGCACTTCTCATTCCTATAGAATCTCCTACATAGGTTGTCTGATGATTCTCTAGTACTTTTTGATAACCCCAAACATTCCCAGAGGTAGTTGTCACTAAATGCCCAATATACCCGAGTAAGATCTCATCTTGGATATCAGTAAAAGACACGGTACAAGTTCAGATATTTTAGTCTTTCATACTAACTTAGATTTTCACATCCATGAATACCCTTGGTATATTTGCATTGTACTCTTTCCAGTTTATTCATGCTTGTTTTCTTATAGGGTTTCCATATTGTTATTCCATACTCAAGTTTGGGTCTAATGTAACTAACAAACAATGCTTCATTATTTGTGTTTTCCTAGACTTTATAAATCTTTTTATATAACCTATAGTTCTATAACTATCATTAACCGATTGGTTGATATAATTAGAAAAACCCATAGCTTAATCTACCCATATACCCAGGTCCTTAAATGAGTCTACAATTTCAATCACTGTGTGCTGTATTAAATATTTGCCTTTCAATTTATGCCTACTGAATCTCATATGCTTAGTTTTTAATGTATTTATTAGCAAATTATTCTCCTGTGCCCAAGTGGTCAATTTAGTCAAGTTATTTTGCAGACATGACTTATCTGTAACACATGTAATCAGTTTACCCAATTTCAGGTTGTCTGCATATAGACTGTTGGACACCTCAGATGAAAAAGTTAGGTCTGAAAGATACAATCTAAATAAATAAGTAAGGTCCTAGAATAGAGCCCTGTGGGACACCCTGACTGTAACCAAAGATTTTGCCTGTCGAGTTGCTGTATGATACTTGCTATGTCCTATTTGTAAGCCATGCATCTATCTAGCTTATCAAGAGTACATCAATACCTAGTTGTACTAATTTATTGATCAGTGTTATGTGTATGACCCTGTCAAATGCTGAAGTTAAATCTATATAAATTACATCACAGCACAATTTTTCATTCCTAGCTGTTATTATATTGTTATAGAACATCATGTTACAGGTGGTAATAGATCTGTTTTCAATGTATGCATGCTGATATATGGTTTCAAGTCCCAACCTATCCAGTTCTGACAATAACTTATCCAATATTACCTTCTCCATTATTTTTCCACAACATGAAAGTAGACGTAAGGGTCTATATGACACTAGGTTGGTCCTACTCCCCTTTCCCTTAAAGACAGGTTTAATAAGCTCATGTCTCCAATCTTGAGGAATCTCCCCATATTTATATGACCTAGTGAATAATAGATATAATGGTACTGTAAGTTCTTGCTGAAGTGTTCTCAGGTAATTGTTACTAATTCCATCTCCTCCATGTGCTTTGTTTGGATCCAGTTTGCACAGTTATTTTTCAATATAATCTAATTTGATTCCAGGCTCTGGGGTTACCTAGATGTCACTAGGACAACTTGCCACCCTTTTTGTGGAGCCAAAATGTTTTGCACAAGATTTTGTAAATATATCTATAATCTGTTGTGTCTGAGAATACATTTTAGAATATTAACACAGTTTATCAATTTCTGCGTCTTTACTCCTTCCACATCTTATGTGTCTATAAAAAGGTTTCCTATTATGCTCAATATCTTTATATAAATTTTCTTCAAATTTTTCTTGATCTTGTCTCACACTATACTTAATCTGTTTGTCCAGCTTGTTTATTTCATTTTTCAAAATTGTAGTTCGACCTCTCTTCCATTTTTATATTTTTTGTCTCTCACCTTAACCCGATATCTTGCTCTTATAGAACTATATCCCCCTGATGCTGTATGCCTACATCCTGATGTTAAAATTTTTTTGATTTTTTGCACTCAAACAGTTTCTCTTTCAAAACTTTCCACATTCCATCTGCAAGTTTTTCACTGAACACCTCACTCCAGTTAGTTTTACATAGTGACTGTTTTGCTTCCATATAATCTGTAATAAACCTTCTATGCATTGGCTTAGATTTCAGTTTGGCAGAATTATCTAGCAACAAATTAACCTTTATAACCCCATGATCACTGCACATCAATGGTGGTAAAACTTGACTTGCCGTTACAGTAATTTCTTTGGGAACACAAACAATGTTTAGTATGTTCCATCCCCTGGTAGGTTGTTTTACAATCTGAAGCAATTGCTGTTCCTGAATATACACTGTGAATAATTTCCTTGTTAACATTGTAGAATCAATATTATTCCCATCTGTTTCTGGTAAATTTAAGTCCCCAGCTAATATTATTCTTCCCCCCTGTGTTTCATGCAAGAAATGTATGCATTCCTCTAGGTCATCTGCACTTTACTTTGGTGGTCTATACACTCCAACAATTGTTATATGTTCCAGGGTTGTGTTTATTGTCACAGTTACACAGTCTATAGTGTTGGTGTTATGGTTGAACATGTAATAATCACAGGTCTCATAGCTATCTTTAATCCCTATCATAACACCTCCACCTGATTTTTTATTAGAATGTCTGTTACAGTAAAAACATTTATACCCTGACAGAACTGATATCCAGTCATTGTTCTTTAACCATGTTTCACAAAAAATAACAACATCAATTTTGTGGGAACATAGCACATTTTCCAATAAAAAACTTTATTATTAATGGTCCTAGCATTAACAACCATCAGAGAGGCATCAAATGTTGCTATCTGTGGGCTGTTACATTTTCAACATGGCAAAAATCCTGCCTAGTGTTTGTCAAATATTGCAAAATATCTGCTGCAAAAATTCTCTTCCCTTATCTTGACAAATGTGCACCATCCTATCTGAACACACGTGTGCCCAAAACAAGGCTTGGATGCTCTACACATTTCCATTTTTTAAAACAGGACATTTTTTCATGTAGGTATTTACCCAAAAAATCTTTTCATTCACAGTGACCTGACTATCCTTTCTATAGGTGATTTGTGAAAAATGCATCCTAACACCAGTACAAGCAATACTATCCAAGAGGGCTGTCAGTTCCCTACTAGCAGTCAGAGAATCATTGCGGGTAACATCATTTGTACCAACATGAATAAGAACAGAGCCATATTTCCTTACATTAAGGGGTTCCAAGGCTTGTCTCACATCTTCTATTTTTCACTCTTGGCAAGTATAGCACTATTCGATGTTCATTATCATCTCTGCAAATATACGTATCAGTTCCTCTAATAATTGAATCTCCAATAATCTAATATCTTTGCTGGCCAGCTCTGAAGAATCTTCAGCTTCTAATGCAGTAATATCTACTCTATCAATTGTTACGAAGGATAGATCTTCAACACTATTAGTCTTATTAATTCTACTGTTTTCATTGTGTATTAAGTTCTCATCCAGCTGGTGTTGTAAATCCACAGCTTGAGTCATGTAGTCAACATCTGTCTTTTTCCTCTTTTTTCTTACAGTAATGTTCTTCAATCTTTCCACGTTCAATTTTGATTTCTTCCTTTTCACCTGCCCCTTGTCTCTTTTGTCTACCTTCTCCATTAGAAAGATTATGCCTTTTTTGTAGACTGAGGGTTTACTGATAGAAAAATATCATCATTTCCTGTAATTTGTGTGTTACATAACATGCAATATGGTGTTTTTTTAAAGCAAGACAAGTTCCTGACATTTGGGATTCACATTTGCATTGACCCAGGTGATTCAAGTAATGTACTTAACTGTACTTATCACTGAAGAAGTATTATTGGCAATGCTAAATTCTTAGTTCTTTTAGTAATATATGCAAACTATGACTAGCTGAAGATAAAGGTAGGTGAAAAAAGCTCCAAATTATACACATTTCTTGCAGCATTAATAAGGCACTGATTCCTTAGATTTTATTTTGGTAGTTCATTAACACAAGACTTAGTGTAATGAGTTAATACATAGGTTCATAGGTTCATACTAGGCTAGCTGCCCTAGGGCATTTACAAGCCTAGCCAGAGTGTGTTTGGCTTTCGCCACCCATTTTAAAAAAGAATTTTGCTATGCCCTTTTTCGAGGTTAGTATACTGTGCATCTGTCTAACAGTGACACAGAAGTGATAGCCGGAGTAAATCTACAATCTCCCATCCACTCATCAAGATTCCTCTTGAAGAGAGTCAATGAGGGACTCTGCCTAACCTCGAATGGGATTTTATTCCAGAGTGAAGGGAACCTCTGGGTTATGAATCTGTCCCTCCAGCATGTCCTATTTATTTCAGTGCTGAGGTTCAAGTCTCTCGAGCGCGTAGCTCGATGGGATTTGGATTTTCTGAGGTGCAGTATGTCCATTAATTCCGGGTTGGACATGGCTTTATACATCAGGCACAGATCGCCTCTGAGCAGGCGGTATGCCACTGAGTAGAGCTGGAGTTTTTTTAACCGAGCAGCATATGGCATCTGTTTGAGCCCTTTGATCCTCTTGGTGAGGTACTTTTGGGATCTTTCCAGTTGCTGCAGGTGTCTGGTAAGGTACATCCCAAAAGGGGCATTGTACTCAATTATGGGCCTGATGAGGGATGAGTAAAGAGGCACGATGACCTCCCCTGATCTAGATGTGAATCCCTTCATGATTAGGTGGGCTATATAAAATGATTTTCTAACCACTTTGGCCATGTGGTTGTCGAATGAGAGATTGCTATCATCTTGGGTCCCCAGATCCCTAATTACTTCTTCTGTACTTAATGGATTACCATCTATGTGGTAATTTGTGGGCACTTTGTTTTTGCTGAAGGGGATGACTATACACTTTTTGGCGTTTAGCTTGAGGCCATGGCTCTGGCACCAGTTGTCTGTTTCTATGAGGCCCTTTTGTAGGATGCTTGTGTCAGCTGGAGAGTCAATTATGGCGCCCAGTTTGCAGTCATCTGCAAACTTGGTCAGCCACAGTCCTTCTGTGTTGGCCTGTACCTCCGAGAAATATATATACCGAACAAGAGAGGTCCCAGGACTGAGCCTTGTGGGATGCCACTTGTAACTGGTTTGGAATCTGACATGGTTCCAGCAATTCTAACCATGTGGGTTCTGTCCTTGAGCCAGTTTGCAACCCATCTAGTGACATAGGGGTTTATGTTTAAGCTGGTGAGCTTATCTATAATGCCCGAGTGGGGTATTGTATCAAAGGCTTTTGCGAGGTCCAGGTAGGCTGTGTGGACCACCTTCCCCTCGTCAATGGCCTTGGTGACTGTTTCAAAGAAATTGACCAGGTTTAAGAGGCAGGATCTGTCCTTAACAAAGCTGAACTGGGTAGGATCCAGTGTCTGTAGGTCCCCAATATCTTTATTTATGAGGTCTATGATGATCCTTTCCATAGATTTGCAGACCAAGCTAGTCAGGCTTATGGGGCGATAGTTTCCAGGATCCGTTGAGGCACCACCTTTGTGGAGAGGGACCACTGTTGCTGTACGCCACTCTTTGGGTACATATCCTGTAGTAAGGCTGAGATTGAACAGTAGTTTTATGTTTGGGTTTAGTTCTTCTTGGAGTTCATGTAGGATGCAGCCCAGGACACCGTCTGGTCCCATTGATGCTGTGTTTTTTTCTTTGGAGAGGGCAGCTCTTATCTGAGCATCTGAGATGTCAGGGGGGCAGCACTCTGCTGGGATAGATATTTGCTCTTTTGGTGGGGAAGGGGGGGAGAAGTTTGTGCTGAACCTGTCAGCTAGGATGTTGGCAATGTCTGTGGGTTCGGTGTATTTTTTGTCATTTTGTACTAATTCTGAGCATATCTGGGAATTCCCACCCAGGTTTCTAACATAACTAAAGAAAGCCTTGTGATTATCCTTAGTGTCCTGTGCAATTTTTCTCTCAATGCTGGCCTTAGACGATTTTATGAGTGCCCGTAGTTTTTTGCTAATACTGATCAGAGATGCCTTCCCTTTTTGGGAGTTTTCTCTATCATGTAGTAGCTTCCTCCTTCTATTGTATAGTTTGTTTATGGCTGGGGTCCACCAGACAGGACGCCTGCCTTTGGAGGATTGGGACTTGGTTTTGTTTGAGATTGCATGATCCATGCATTCCTGAAGGTGTTCATAGAATGCGTTTATAAAGGATTCAGCAGTCTGAGCCATATTTTTCACAGGTCTGGGGGCTTTGAAGGATTCCACCTCGGTTTTGAGGAGTGTGAAATTTGCTTTAGAGAAGTTTTTTCACTGTGGTTTTCTGGGCAGGGGCTGGGGTCGGGATGTGAATATCTAGTGAGATTAGTTTATGGTCTGATCTTACCAGTGAGGGATACACTTCTGGTCTGGAGCATAGAGTCCCCATGTGGGTGATGATCAGGTCCAGTATGTTTTCCCCTCTTGTGGGAGTGGTAACAAGCTGTTCTATAGCATTTGAGTTTATAAATTCTAGGAACCTTTGGGCTAGGGTGTTGGAGCTAGAGTAATGCTCCCAGTCTATGTTTGGGTAGTTGAAGTCGCCCAATATAATGGTTTTGGAGAGACCTTCATATTTTCCAGTGTTCTCAGGAAGGCCGAATGGGGTTCCTGGGTTTGGGAGGGTGGTCTGTAGCAGGATATAAACTGGAAGGCAGTTTTACCCACTGTTAGTTGCACATGGATAGTCTCTGATGCTTTGTGCTGTGCCACCAACCTGGAGGTGTGGGCATCTTTGACGAATATTGATACTCCCCCTCTTATTGTGGTTCGGTCCAAGTTTTGGGGCCGAAAAACATGGTATGAGGTATAACCTGGTAGTGCTGGGGTGCTCTCAGCAGCCTTGAACCAGGTTTCTGTTACTGCACAGATATCGATGTTCTCCATGCTAAGGAGAGTTTTGAGTGCGTGCATCTTGAGGTTTAGACTTCTGGCATTGAGTAGCATTACTTTTAGTTTCTTATCCTTTGTGATACCTATGGAGGTGGGTTTGTCTTTTGAGCCTTGCCTAAAAAAGGCACTTTGGGGGTGGCAAGAGCCTTTGCCAATATCAGAAAGCCCAGGGGTGACAGGTGCAAGCTCTCCCTAGCGAAGCATCGTGGCTTGTCGAGCATGTCATCCCAGGCTGACAGGCATTGGATCCCCTTTGAATGATATCAACACTTAAGCCAATTGTTGAAATTGATCATCTTGTCTTCATATTGTAGCATCATTCTTGGTGAGGGTAAGATGCTACTCAAGGTCAGGGTCATACCGACCTGGGCTACATGCTCAGAGAGCTCCTCTATGTCTCTTTTCATGTAGTCCAGGGAGGTACGTCTCAGGTCATTCACACCAGCATGGACAATGACTGAGTCATATTTGTACTTGCCTTGGAGTGACCTCAGTACTTGTGTTATGTGGCGGATCCTAGCACCTGACAGGCAGCTCACCATGACCTTCTCCTTGTTCAGCCAGGTAAGTGGGACGTCAGTGTGCCTGACGATAGAGTCACCTATTACAAGTGTATCAGGTGTGTTGTTTAGCCTTAAGGGCTGTGACTGTTCAGCCCACTGGCTTTGTGAGCTATGTGTTGCACGTGTTTTGTTTTGGGGTAGTGGTTGCTTGGGTGTCTGCTTTGGAGGTCTCTGTTGCTTAGGCAGATTTTTATTTAGAGCCTCCGGGTATGTTTTTGTGTGTTTATGTGTTTGGTTTGCTGTCGTTGTAGGTCTATGTGAGACTGTAATTGTAGTGAGTGTGGTTTTCTTCTCTTCCTGACTGGTTACGCCAGTACTGAGTTGAGAGAGCTTAGCCTCCAGTTTGGCTATATGGTTGCATCTCTCACATGTGTTGGAATTTGTTGGGAGGAGGAGAGGGTTGTCTGTGTACATGAGGCAGTTGTAACATTGCCTCAAGATTCCCAGATTCACCAGCTGGACTGGAGAGGAGATTGACAACTGACCTTTGGACATGCTAGAATAGTATTGGGAATTCCTTTATAATTGAAAAAAGGGCCAATGGGGAACAAGGTACTCAAGGGGAGTTTGTGAGGGTGTAGTGCTTTTAATTTTTTAGTGCTGACTTATATAATTGCTTTAGTGAGCAAGTGCCAGGCTTTAGAGTAGGAATAGGGTGTTTATTATGAGAACTAGATCAGTTCTAAGGGAAAAAGTGAAGAGCAGACTTTGTGGAGCCGAGAATGGTTTAAACCCAATTAAGCGGCATTGCTTGATGCTGCGCTATGTGCAAAATCGTGCAAAGCCACGCTAAAGCGGGTTTTATACAGGGGGGACTTAAAAGAGCTAGAAATTGGGCCAAAATGGCCAATAGACTACCAGATTCTTGTGCTGGGAACACTCCTCCAGGGATAGATAGGCTGCTCTAAGCTCCCCACTGCCACTGGTGAACAAAGAAGCCTCCCTTTATCCAAGAAAGGAAATGGGCAACACAGGAACTTTCCAAAAGTTCAGAATACAGCAAAGCCTGTATTTGGACTACTCTAGGTCAGGAAAGACGGGAAACAAGGATATTTTTTTTTCTTTTTTTGCAACAAACAGCAGGAAAATGCAATAAATATGCAACACAGACTAGCACACTTGAGTGTGTAGCCTCAACAGGTAAATGCAACAAACAGGGCAAACTTTAAAAGTGCAGGTGCAAAAACAACTTTAAACAGTTTAAAACAGTTCACGAATGCAAAAATACTTGCAGTTTAGCTAGATCGGACAGTCGCCCAGGTAGTAGCAGGAAAAAACACTTTTATCAGGTTAGCAGTCGCTCTTTTAGCCTCTCTGCTGCTAGCACCACTCTGCAGGACCACGAGGAGCTTGGCTGAGTAGTAACAAGCGCAAAAACCGCGCCAAAGCGGGTTTTATACAGGGGGACTTGAAAGAGCTAGAAATTGGCCCAAAACGGCCAATAGACTACCAGATTCTTGTGCTGGGAACACTCATCCAGGGATAGATAGGCTGCTCTAAGCTCCCCACTGCCACTGGTGAACAAAGAAGCCTCCCTTTATCCAAGAAAGGAAATGGGCAATGCAGAAACTTTCCAAAAGTCCAGAATACAGCAAAGCCTGTATTTGGACTACTCTAGGTCAGGAAAGACGGGAAACAAGGATAATTTTTTTTTTTTTTTTTTGCAGCAAACAGCAGGAAAATGCAATAAATATGTAACACAGGCTAGCACACTTGAGTGTGTAGCCTCAACAGGTAAATGCAACAAACATGACAAACTTTAAAAGTGCAGGTGCAAAAACAACTTTAAACAGTTTAAAACAGTTCAAGAATGCAGAAATACTTGCAGTTTAGCTAGATCGGACAGTCGCCCAGGTAGTAGCAGGAAAACACTTTTATCAGGTTAGCAGTCACTCTTTTAGCCTCTCGACTGCTAGCACCACTGTGCAGGATCATGAGGAGCTTGGCTGAGTAATAACAAGCGCAAAAAATGCGCCAAAGCGGGTTTTATACAGGGGGACTTGAAAGAGCTCGAAATTGGCCCAAAACGGCCAATAGACTACCAGATACTTGTGCTGGGAACACTCCTCCAGGGATAGATAGGCTGCTCTAAGCTCCCCACTGCCACTGGTGAACAAAGAAGCCTCCCTTTATCCAAGAAAGGAAATGGGCAACACAGGAACTTTCCAAAAGTCCAGAATACAGCAACGACTGTATTTGGACTACTCTAGGTCAGGAAAGACAGGAAACAAGGATATTTTTTTTTCTTTTTTGCAACAAACAGCAGGAAAATGCAATAAATATGTAACACAGGCTAGCGCACTTGAGTGTGTAGCCTCAACAGGTAAATGCAACAAACAGGACAAACTTTAAATTACAAGCGCAAAAGCGTGCTAAAGCTGGCTTTAAAGCAGGGGGTTTGAAAGAGATAGGAAATGGCCCAAAACGGCCAATAAGCCACAATTTACTGGGCTGGAACCACTCCTCAAGGGACAGATAGACTGCTCAGAGCTCCCCACTCTCACGGGTGAACAAAGAAGCTTCCTCCTATCCAAATAAGGATATGGGCAACACAGGAACTATGACACAGCCCAGAGATCAGCAATACCTGAAGATTGGACTATTCTAGTTCAGTAAAGATGGGAAACAAGGATATTTTTTTTTTTTTTTTTTGAAGTAGCAGAAATTAGATACAGAAACACAGTAAATGCTTTAATTCGGCTAGCGCACTTGAGTGTGTAGCCTACCAGTTGCCTGTATCACTCTGCAGGACACCACGAGGAGCTGTGCAGAGTTGTATACAATAACAAACTTTTTAAATCACAGATTCGCTAAGAAAAAAAACTGGCGTTATAGGCAGAATTAGTTAAGACAGCAAGAAAAGCAGAAAACTGATACTTAATCACTTCAAAGTCACTCTTTTGTCTCTCTGCTGTTGTAGACTCTGCAGAACACCTGGAAGGCACTTGCTGAGCGGAATACAAGTGTAAAAATGGTGCAAATGAGGTTTTTATAGCAGGGAAGTGAAAGAGATAGAAATTATCTCAAAATGGCCAATAAACTAATAACTTCTGGGCTGAAACCACTCCTCCAGGGACAGACAGGCTGCACAAAGCTCCCCTCTCTCACAGGTGAACAGAGAAACTTCCTTCTATCCAAATAAGGTAATGGCAACACAGAAACTTGTAACACAGCCCTGGATTCAGCAATAACCTGAAAACTGGACTATACTAGTTCAGAAAGGTGGGAAACAAGTATATCATTTTTTTTCAGAAAATAGAACAGATACAATCAAAATTAGCCCAAAAAGGCCAATAAACTACCAACTTCTGGGCTGAAACCACTCCTCCAGGGACAGATAGCCTGCTCAAAGCTCCCCTCTCTCACAGGTGAACACAGAAACTTCCTTCTATCCAAGTAAGGTATGGCAGCACAGAAACTTGTAACACAACCCTGGATTCAGCAATAACATGAAAACTGGACTATACTAGTTCAGAAAAAAGGCAAGAAAGAAGTATATACATATATATATATATATATATATATATATATATATATATATATATATTCCCCCCCCAGAAAATAGAGCAGCTACAATCAAAACAACACTTTACCCAATTGACCAGTTAAAAAGCTTAAAACTGAGCTCTGTTCCAGCAGTCTTCAATCAGACAAGTTCTAACTGCACAGTCCTGCCACTAGGGTACAGAGAAACCTTCTCCAAAAAAGACGGCCTGGGTCAGTGCACAATTCATACAAACAAAGCTAGATCCAGCTGGCCTGAATCTAGTCTATGCTACAGCAAACAAGGCATATCGATTTCAGAAAGAAACAGTTCAAGTAAGCATGCGCAATAAGCCTTTAACCAGAAATTCCCAGCTCAGAAGGGCATATCTAGCCTCCCCTCCCACAAGAGTGCAGACCACAAACCTTCTTAATGTAAAATAACTGAACTGAAGCCCAAGTCCTTAACCTAGAACTAATACACTTTTAGAATAACAGACACTGAGCCTTCAATCAGCAGTTCCCAACTTAGAAGGATGTACGCTACCAAGGATGTACGCTACCTGTCCTCATACATAATTAAAGGCTTGATAGTCATTGTAAACATTAATGCTGATAATAATTGTGCAATCCTATGTAAGAAGAACATGACAGGAGGCTGATACAGCTGCTACATAGACTAAAACAGCATAATCTGATGTAAAATAGGATTATATGTAGTTTAACAGTGACAAGTGTAAAATATAGGAACATACTCTAAAGTCAGAGGGACTGAAGTCTGATACAGAAAAAAGAGCAATTGTACAAATGACAATGCCAAAAAACAATCAAGCTTTGCAAGCTTTTTTAAAATGGTAAAATATCTTATAGTTTTTTCCTAGAATGTTTGAGATACCTATACCTCTAAAAAGGTGTTACCAAAGTAAGTAGTCTGGCAGTGGATCTATGCACAGAAATATATTTTTGAAATGCTCAAGTAACTAGTTTGCAGAAGCACACTTGTTAAAATGCCATGACATGAATAAGACAGTTGTGTAGCAGATGCTAGTCAAAGTGTATAAGAGCTGCGATCCTTTAACAGAACACACCAGATGAATATGGATCAATGACATTTACCAGTGCACAAAGGTATGTTCAGATAGAAAATAAACTGTTAGCAATAGTGCATAGATGTGAGAAATTCCATGTTTATGGTAAAGAGATTCAGGTGAAAACAGATTATAAATACTCAAAGAGCATATTCAGAAAGACTTTCTTGCGCCTTTGAAATTATAGAAGATGTTGCTTAATCTACAGCAGTATTATATGAAAGTGAAATAAACAGCAGGCAAGTTGCTTTATACATTAAATATATTGGGTAAAGCATATTACTTAATAAACATGAACAATTGTTAGAAGAATTAGAGTGCATTTAACTAATACCACAGTTACCAAGGACAGAAAATTAAAAATAATTCCAGAGATGTACTCTGACACTGACTCAGAAATGCAATTACTGAAAGTTAGCATGAGTGGCTGGTCTGCGCATAAATCGTGAGTAAGGAAAGACATTCACTCTTATTTTTCTTTAATGAAAGAAATAAAAAATTGTGTCCAAGATTAATGCCAAAGAATTTCGACTGGGATATAATTTGTAGTGCAGAATTGTGCTATATGTAGTCCATGCCATAAGAACGATCCATCAAAAATTTGATAGCATGTCCAATACCAGAACATCCATGGAACAGACTAAGAACACATTTATTTCACTTCAAGTAAACCCCATATGGATGTGTTACTATAGCAAGCAGAATAAAATAATTAAGTTGATAGACACAACTAATGCAAGTATGACTAGTGCATTCAAATCTATATTCCTAAGAGAGGGGATAACTAACTTCATCATCTCTGGCAATGTTCCACAATACAAAATCAGAAATTTAGAAGAAGCATGCATGAGCATAAATTCATACACACACACACACACACACACACACACACACACACACACACACACACACACACACACACACATAATATCTATCTATGCTGGATAAGTGATATGGCCATAGAAATAGTGATGAATCTTATGAGAAACAATGAGCAAAAGCTTTGAGGGTGGTGTTATCAGTGTTTTGGAAGTGACACACACACATGTGCATATATTTATATATTACCAACGTAGTGCATTGATCAGTACTGACTAATTTTAGTCTCATCCCAGGTGAAATACAACACATTTTACAAACATAAAAAGGGAGAAATATAAGCAATAATGGTTACATACAAATGTATCTGTACATTATAGTAAACAGAGTGTAATTTACAATATTTACATTAGTTTCTAACATGGATAAGACTTTGGTAATTCTGTGAGAGAAGAGGAGAAGTAAGAGAAGTAGAAAGACGATGGGGATTGTGTGTTAAGTAATATATCCTTTGTTGAAGCAGGAACACTTGGTTTAGATGAAGAGGTGCTTTCTGAGTTGCATTCATCCTTTGAAAGTGTTGATTTATTTTAGGTCAATGAGGTCAATGGAGAAAGCTTGAAAAAGAGTAGGTGCCTGAGAGGAGAATGCATTTTCAGTGCTATGGAGTTTGGTTCTGAGTTAATGAAAGTTCGTGGGGCTTGTAAATGGTATCTCAGGTTGTATGAGGAGGTTCTTTACATGAAGATTAACAGAGGGCAAGTAAATATCTGGAGTTGGAGTAGTTTGCAGAGATGGGATCCTAAAAATAGGTTAAATCTTTGGTTTTGGTGTTATGTGCCCTCTGTACCCTTAGTCCTTGTCTGGTGTACCGTTCCATACATGCCTGTGCCTCCATGACAGCCTGGAACATGCGTGAGGTTGTAAGACCTGTGGCACGTCTGCCAGTAGCATGATGAGCAGCAGTGCTCTGACAAGAACCCCTGGACATCTGCCTATGTGGTACCCTTCCAGACATCTGGGTATGGCTGCTGTGTCGGGATGCATGTGCCATGGATACCACACTGTCCTGGCCAATGCCGACTGTATGCTGTCCCTCAGCTAAGGGCATTGGTGATGGATGTATTGGCAGTATGACTGTGTGCATGGATGGGGTGGACACTTGTTTACTGTTGATTGGTGGCCCAACGACAGACCCTGGCAAACATGTCTGTGCCTCAACACACCTATCATCATTATCACTATTTTGCTCAGTGACATCAGTTTCCCTGCTGCAGTGAACCAGCCCAAAGTCAGCACCTGTGAGAGGAAGACAGGAAACACACTTTCCGATCGGTACATGATGTCGGCACACATGAACACATGCACACATGCACACATGAACACATGCACACATGAACACATGAACACATGCACACATGCACACATGAACACATGCACACATGAACACATAAACACATGAACACATGCACACATGCACACATGCCCACATGAACACATGAACACATGCACACGAATGCACTCCTCACTAAAACAGACACACACACATACACACACACACACACACACACACACACACACACACACACACACACACACACACACACACACACACACACACACCACCAGCAATCCAGAACATATTCAATAGCAGGTGATGGTGGGGTACAGTATCACAAGGCAAACAGTGATATCACACGTGTCAGCATGCAGGACGTGTGTTGCTCAACAGCATGCAGTGCGGGTGTAGACAGCCCTTGCTAATAACAGTATACATGGCTTTGATGCATGTGTGTTGTTGTTCAGTGATTGGCCTCACCCTGGAATGCAATGTGTACATGGACACAACATTGCTGTGTAAGTATTAAAAACTCTGCAATGTCCTGTGCACCATCACTCACAGGTATGCATACCATGGCTGGATGTGTATCTGTGTGTCACATAGATATCCATTTCTGATTAGAGCGTCTGTGTCTTTAGCAGATAAATGTGGACACAGGTTTAGCACATGCATGCTGTGTATACACACAGGATGAGTGGTGCATGTATACCTGATGGAATACCATTGCTCAAAATAGCCATTGTACAGTGGTTATGTTGAGTGTAGGACATATTGTGGCCATGCCAGTGCCAGCCATGACATGGCATGCTACAACACAACTGCAACATTAAACATCACACATACACAGTGTGTGTCATATGACCTATACACTCAATAGCATTACAAGGCATATATGTGTCACTTTGTACAAAAGGTAATTGCTATGCATATTGTGTATCAGTCCATATGTGTGCACACACACAAAATTGAGGTGCACAGCAGTTAATGCTATGTGTAGTACTGTGGTCACTGTAACTGGATGGGGTGTAGTACCATGAGCCACCATCATGCAGCATCATGTGGTCACTCAAGGCTACTAATGTGTACCAGACTGGCACATACCATGCTGTACCAGAACTGCTGTACCATGGCTACATTCACCATTTCACAGCCACTTGTTACATGGGTTTGTATGGTGCCCAATAGGGGGCATTGCCTAACATGAATGTGTTATGTGTTGAAGAGTGTCGCACAGCCACATGAGAGGCATAAGCCCCTCAGGTATATTATGTGTGCTGTGCGGATGATATTTGGGATACTGGAGTGTGACCTTAAAGCGGGTGTCTGAATACGCCATGTGTAGCATGTGAACGTGTACCGAGTATGACAAGGTTGTGTATGTTGTGTGCATGTGTATTGCCTCTGCCTATCCAATGTCCACTACAGTGTTGCCACAATTGTGTGGGATGCTCTGTGTATTGTTATGTGTTTTAGGCAACTACCCACGTTACTGGGATGTGCATAGTCTCACAGCAAACATGCACAGCATGCATTATGCGTAGGTGTGTTATGTGTACATGGCCTACAGCTCACCTATGACATGCACATTTAATTAGTAATATTAAATGTAGAACACACTCACCAGCATGGGTCTGCTGCCTTGCTGTCACACCAGAGGGACCTACAAGGGTATGAGACAGTTTGTCAGTGGCAACAACTGTGGCATTGCTACTGTGTGTCTGCAGTCTTACAGTAGTACAACAGTTGACAGTCACAGGCCTACAGATTACATTCCTAATTATTAGTACTGCACAACACTAGGCAACACAACCTCTAACTATACAGTACACATCTCACATGACCATGCTCTACCAATAGAGGCAACAGTAGTGTACAGTTATGCCAAGTTACCTGCATGGTCCGTGTCAACTTGCTGGGTGGCTCCGTCCTCCATGATGATACATGTTGCTTGATGTTGTTTCTGTTGGCCAGGAGCCACCTGGCGCAGGAGCAGCTCCTCCACTCTGGTGAGGGGGGGGGTGGATGGGTACCCCACCACCTGTGGCAAGCTGTTGTCTATGGATATCTAATGCACACTGATGGACATGTCTAATTAAATCACTGCAGTGATGGCGTACCTGCTCATATGTCCAGTTATGCATGCCTATGTCATTTACCCTGTGGACAAGATCTTGCCACAGTGCAGTCCACTCATGCTGGTCCTGGCTGGTTCTGGAGAACTGCAGGGCATAGTGCTGCACCAGGCTTGCTGTTATCAGTTCCTCCTCTGCCGTGCTGTAGGTGAGGTTACAACTGTGGGTCATTATCCTGGAAGACAATGAAACAACATGTGTGAGCATGTCATGTGGCACACTTAACATTCTAAAGTACAGATATCAATTAACTGCCATATATAGCAACCTATTGGCAGTCAGTGGATACACACTTTCAATACCACATATCAGTGCTCAGCCCACAACTGCCTGACAGTGCCTGGCACACTCTATATATCAAACCATGGCTTGCACAGCAACAAAGATAAACCAGTATATAAGACTATACAACAGTACATGGCACACTGTATGTGACACAATGCACCACCTAGTCACAGGAGGTCTATATCAAGCTAATGCATCAGGAAATATGCATTCCATTGCAATGATTGTAAAGTCCAGTTACAGTATTACCAGTATACCACACTAGTTATTGATGGCAAACCCCTGCCTAACATATGTGCACATCCGTTGATATAGGTGGCATACTGCTGTACTAGAGTATACATGTTGTTAGATACATACTTATATCCTGTAACACACATATGCCCGAGGCCATGGTACAGGCATACCCACACACACATCAGACATACATACCAGACACAAAGGTATGGCAACCCAGATGACCTTTATCTGTGTACCATATAGTACTGTGTGTCAGTAGTTACAAAGCCTTATGCCTGAGGTATGTAATCTGTGAGGACTACAGGGAACACACAAAACAGTGGTTCCAAGAAATGTGGACATACACCATACTGTGCTGTGTAGGCATACAGCTTCAGGTAGTACTACAGTTCATACATGAGTTGGATTCACCAGCAGTAACACTCAATAAGCATACATGTACTGCTTTAACCTACAATGGGACACCCCAGTCAACACCAAGGGACTACATCAGACAGTATGGCATACTGCATTTTCTGCCTAGCGATTGCATACACATCTTTTGCTGGGATCACAGCTAGGACACATAATACCATGACTGAAACAGTTTCCCACTAAGCTATCACACATATACAGAACTCTGACACATTCACCAACACATTCACCATCACACTCAGTCAACCTCACATAGCAATTATTGCAACAAGTACATGTGAGTGTGTATCGCTTCATAGGTAGGTAATAGGCTATTGGCCCTAGGGCCTATATAAGTCTAGCCATACGCTACCCTGACCTTTGACACACTGGTAAGTACGTTTCATGTGGCCCTGTCAAGCAGACCCACAGAGGTGATTCCCGGGGTGTATTTCCTATCTCCCATACATTCATCAGGATTATTTCTGATGACAGCTAATTAGGGCCTTTGTTTGCTATTGATAGGTGATTTGTTCCAGAGTATGGGATGTCTCTGAGATAGGAATCTATCCCTCCAGCATGTGCTGTCTATTGAGGTCACAAGGTTTAGGTCCCTAGAGCGTGTAGCTCGTAGGGATTGTGATCTGTCTACGTGGAGCATGTCCAACAGCTCTGGGTTTTACATAGCTTAGTATGTTAGGCAGAGGTCACCTCTGTGTAGGCGGTATGCAACACAGTCTAGCTGTGGGTTTGTGAAATGGTCTACATAGGGCATCTGTTTGAGGCTGGTATTACTCTTTGTGAGATATGTCTATGTCATTTCCAGTTGCTGTAGATGTCTTGGGAGGTACATACCGCATGGGGCATTGTACTCGATAATGGGCTTTATGTGTGAAGAGTAGAGGGGAACACTGACCAATATTTCCCTGGATGACACACCTTTTGTGATGACGTGTGCCACGTAGACAGTTGACATGACTAGTGTGGCACTGTGATTATCAAAGGGGTGACTACTGTCCACCTGTGTCCCATGGTCTCTTATCACACCTTCGGTGTTAAGTAGACTACCACCTATGTGGTAGTTCATGGGTACAGAGTCTTTGCAAGAAGGTATGCCAATGCAGTGTCAACAGTAAGCTTGGGTCCATGGCTTTGTCACCAGGCATCTGTTGCAGTAAGTATGACCCTGTCTCTCTCTCTCTCTCTAAATATATATATATATATATATATATATATATATATATATATATATATATATATATATATATATATATATATATACATACACACATACATATAAACATCCATTGGTGTACATGTAGATATACATATAGGCATATATACAGTCCACCTTTCATGGTGTGGATATCAATCATGCAAAGGTTGTGAGGTATACCGTTATGTCATAATATTGCACAGTGTTGTGCGGAATGCACTGAAGTTGTTCTCAGCCCATGTAGCTTTAGCAGGCCTCACTGGCTGCAACACTACAAACTTGACGAATCATACCCACAGCGTTTAACCACCACATGTCATATAACAGCACTGTATGCTGTTTTGTTTGCCACACATTACAACCTACATAGACATATGCACATAACAACCTTCAACAACATATATATGTCTACCCTTCACAAACAGTTGCAATATGTCCCTTGCTCCATGCAGATGTACAGATGCTAATATATCTGACACAGACAGATCTCTCAGAATCTGTGTGCCATACAAACACAAGGTTGACACTGTTGTAAGTTTGTGTACCTCACGGCTGACCTGTTGGGCCTTGCTGCAACATGAACAGGTGTCACATGTGAACACACAGTAATATTAGAGGGTGTATATATAGCTGCAAATGCTAGATTAACATACTAGCCTGGTACAGCTGTTGCTAATGCTAAGCTACACATTAATATGACTATCATGCATTTGTTACTCTGTCACATCCATGTTTATATAACCGTATGTGCTACTCCCACAAACAGACATTGTACACACTACTGTACAGAACACAGATAACATGGATCAGATGTTTGACATTTAATACTGAACTACATATGTCACAGTCATATCCCACTGCACACAGCTACACACTGATGTCTCCATGCCAGTAGTTATGCAGGGCATCTGTGCATAGATACGTTCTGCTGCCACATATGGATGATTCAAACTATGTAGAGTACTCTTCATAAACATCTACTACATGCCAGTAAATACATAGCTGTTACATACCTTACCTTTGTATGTCTTCGTATTCCTCTGTTTTGTGTGCTTTGTAATAGCTTTTCTTTTTATAGCTTATGATTTTCTTCAAGATATATTTTTTATTTCAATATGATTATTCTTCTTTTCAATATATTATTACTTTTGCAATATTATTTTTTTCAATATATTTTTCTTTTCAATAAATATTTTTTTTAAATATTTTTTTTAAATATTTTTTTTTAATATGAGATTTTTTTTGCAATATATTTTTCTTTTCAATATATTTTTTCAATATATATTTTTTTCAATATATTCTTTTAGTTTTTATTTTATTTTTTTTGCTATATATTACTTTTTCTTTCAATATATTTGTGGTTGATCTTTTTTTCTTTTTTCCTGCTGCTGTTGGCTGCGTCTGTACATCTCTCTCTCTCTCTCTCTCTCTCTCTCTCTCTCTCTCCCTCCGTACTTGCAATAAAATGATTGCATGTGTGGACAGCAAGTACAGCCTGCTTTTATAGGCATCTGCACATGTGCATGTGATGGCCTCTGCACCAATTGGTGGCCACCATTTGGCAATTGCATGCAGCCTGCTGTGTGGTACTTGCAGTACTCACTGTCATAGCAACCCAATACTATAAATTGCTAAGTCAGGTAGGCATAGCCCTTTCAGATTTCCAAAGTGGGGACCATGCTTGTTTGCTGTGGACACCGTTGTTTAAGTCAGAAGGTTGGTATACTTCTCATAACTGATGCTAGGGGTGTAGCCAATGATTTGAATGTTGTACTCAGACCTGAATGTTGCCACTTCCAGTACACAGTTGACAGTGTAGAATTGTACTCACCCCTACAAATGCTAACACAAGATACACAGTAGTATGTATTTTCTTTTCTACTTATACAATTAGCTGGCATACATATGTAGTTATTTAGATGCTTTCATTTTCCACATGAACTGTTTGGGAACTGCTGTACTGTGGATATTAATGTACTCACTTCTGCACAGTTTGTGCTTTTTCTTTTGTTGACATTATCAGAGGCTGCTCATGAAAACTGGACAATTCCAATACTGAGTATGCTTACCTACATCCTTGCTGTACCTTGAACACACAGGTATTTTGTACATTTGGGTGGGGATTGTCCTGCTATGATACTGTGTGGGGGTTGTAAAGTGCTGCTGTAACATTATTTACTGCTAGAATGTCTGGTTCTGTTATCACAGTCATGTAATGTAATTCCACAACAATTGCTGGCAAAGTTCCACAGAACAGGTTTTGTGTTATGGCATTCCTATCTTTCCTTTACATTCACACATTCTGATGCATGATATATATATATATATATATATATATATATATATATATATATATATATATATGTATATATATATTTCAGCAACAACCTGCTGTATATCTTCTGTGGCCTAGTGGTACTTCATGCAGTCTAGTATGTTCAAGGTCCAGAGTTCAGGACTGACAGTGGTGTTTTATTTTGCTGCTGAGCAGAACAAGGCCCCTCATATGCAGGGTGACTACGGCACTTTTAAGCAGTTGTAAGCGAGTTTGCGTGGGTTTGCGTGACGCTTAGCAATACTAAGCTAAGCGCACACAAGCGCACACTCTCGCAAACCCGCTTACTACTGCTTAAAAGTGCTTACTCACGCTAACCCCCGTGCTCATTTCTTTGAAAGAAAAGAAAATGGGGAGATAGGAAAGTGGTGAAAAAGGGGCACAAAGAGGGAAAGACAGTAGGGAAAACAGCTCGGGATGTGCAGGATGGGTGTAGGGAAGGGCCATAGCTGCCCATTTCTTTAACAGCAACAGCTGTGCATATACTAGTAATTTGGAGGGAAATTTGAAACCTTCCACCCCTGAGAGAGGGGTGAGGACAATGAAGTATGTTGTACTGCCAATTAAATTTCAGTTTCTGTGTCCAGCGGACATTTGTGCAAAATGGGCAGCTATGTATGGGGCATAATTTTTTTGTGGGAGCAGATTGCCCATTTTTTATTTTTTTTTTCAGGTGAGAGTGGAATGTGGGGTAGGGGAAATAGGTATATTTTGGGAGGTAGGTTGGGGAGGTAAACAGACAAGACAAACAAGACACATACAGGGGAGGAATATGACACATGGGGTGGGTGAAGACCATTGACGGTGAAGGATGTTTGGAAATCGCAAGCCCATGAGCCCACAGATGGCAACAGTGGAACTGAGATCCCCACCCATGGGCAGTCACCACTGCACCTTCACAGCCTGGAGGGTGGCTGTGCTGGGGGCTGTGTAGGAGGGGCAGGCTCACCCATGAGTTGCACCACTCTTGCCTTGAGCTGGCGTAGAGGATCAGCGACTGAACGCTTGATCTCCCTACGCACCACAGCCCGGACCATTCGGAGGGTGATAGGTGGCCCTCCTCCGGGCACGCTTGCAGGGGGGGGACGAGACCCATCCCCTGCAGCGCTTCCACCTGAAGGTGGCACAGGGCCACCGGAGGAGTAGGTCCCGGGCTGGGCACCGGACCTGCTAGTGCCAGGTGCCATCGCCAGCTGAGGTGGGACAGGTGGGTCTGCTGGGACCGGCCTTCCCATACGTTCTGTGTTTAGAAGAATTTAATGACAATATGGGTTGGTAACAGCCAACAGCATTCCAAATTAGTTGTAACAGCATGCAGTAATATTCCCATTAACCCAACACACCAGAGTTCCAACAGTTGAACAGCAAGCATAACACATGCATATATAGAACAACAGTGGACATTCCAACAGCATGCAGGATTGATTGGTGGCAACAGGCCACCAAGATTGTGGTGTTTGAACAGGGCACATGCATCAAAGTAAATGCAGATATTTATAAACCAATAGGACATATGTCCCAACAAATGTTTTGAGATTACACATACCCATTGAGGTGTGGAATTGCATTGTTTATGCACATACAGTAGGGTGTAAAAAGATACCTCCATTAACAACTTATACGTACTTATAGTTTACACTATATTCCTATTGACTGCAGGTATATATCCCCTACATGTATTATTACACTAGGCAATGTCCATTACATTGTGAAATGTGTTTTGCTAGTTCCTTATATACCTGATCTGTATCTGACATACAAACTGTCCAGGATGCAGATGTTACTGCTATGTATTTATATATTTTATTTATATTTATATGTCTGCATAGCTGGATTTGTTCAGGTGACATTATCAGTTATATTTTAACAGCCCCCTACATTTCTAGCAGCACACTGACATTTCTGGTGAACACAATAACAAGCTGCTCATGTGCCAGATTTACCTATACATGCCAGCCTTGAAACAACAGTTGAGGACTGTATATATGCTTAAGAGATACTGGCACTCCCTTCATCCACTTTCTATGGGCCTACCCAAGTGTGGGTTGACAGCGCTTAATACAACACTACTATTTCTATACTGCATGAGTACATCAACATTTCGAAGAAAGTGATATGGACACACTACAGGAGTTATACCTTTATTAATTACATTACACACTTTTCTAGTGGCTCTCTCATTTATTTAATATTACAGTGCATGCAGACATCTTATTCAAGCTGTATTATACCTTCATTTATGGTTTACGACACTCTTTTTCAGGCTTTCTCACTTATTTTATATAACAGTACACGCAGAGAAATAATTCAGGACTTATTATACCTTTATTAATGGGTTACAACACTCTTTTTCAGGCTCTCTCACTTATTTTAACATAACAGTACATGCAGAGAGGTTATTCAAGCCTTATTATACCTTTATTATTGGGCTACGACACTTTTTGTCAGGCTCTCTCACTTATTTTATATAACAGTACATGTAGAATAATTACTAACCTGCCTGGTGGCGCAGCCTTAGCAGCCTATCTGCATAGGCTTGCTGATTCACAGCACGGGCACCTGCAGCTGTGAAGTAAATGAAGTGATATTGAGTCATATACATATCCATACTATCGACTACACTAGCAATTTTTACATACTTCATTCCATGGCTACCTACACAGTAGTGGGGCATTTTGCATCCCTCGGGCCTCCTATATCCACTGGTTCAGTTGGTCCTGCTTGCACCTCTTCAGGTCCGCATGGCGGTGTCTGACCTGCTCACCAGTATGAGGGACGCCTGTGGCACTGGTGTGTTCATGTGCGAGATGGTTCCAGGCTTCCATTTTGTATTCCATGCCCTGGAACTGGCCCTGCTTGAGTCTAGCATTGTGATGATGGACAAGGAGCCAGACCATCACTTTTGACTCCTCAATGACCCACTGTTGCACTCGGAAGAGAGAGCCCTCTCCAACACCAGCCATTGCTGCCTGCAGATGGGAGCTACAACCAGTTATGGCAAGTATTCCCACCTATGGAGCTTAAATATGCCTCACTTCCCGCACTTATTTGTGATTGGCCGGACTTGAAAATTCTCAGCTGAGTGCACACCTGCTTAGCACTGAGTAAACTTTGATTAATATGTATATGTGTGTTGACAGTCCATGAACATCAAATGCTGTCATGGCTTAGTGGATCAGTACTGTGATTATGATGCACACTATCCTGGGTTCGAGGCCTGTCATTGCTTTTTACTTTACTACTGGCCTGACAGGTAGGGGGTGTGGCTGTGTTTAGCCGACTTTGGTCAACTTTGCCCAACGTTGCTCTACGTTTAGCAATGTTACCCGACATTGGCCAATGTTGCGCTAGTTAGCACGGTGCGCTGCTTCATGCAAACATGTCTTGTTTGTGCTAGTTGGCGCGATGCGCAGCTCCGCGCAAAGCTATTGTGCTAGTTAAAGCACTGCTAAGCTATGAGCAATTATACTTAAATATGCTTAATACTGGTAAATGTTGCTTAGCAGTGCTTCACACTGCTTAAGATACATTACTTATGACTTTATCAGTATGCATGTCTATTTCACCTTCTTATATATATATATATATATATACTGCTTAAGATACATTACTTATGACTTTATCAGTATGCATGTCTATTTCACCTTCTTATATATATATATATATATATATATATATATATATATATATATAATATCGTTCACTACTACATAGGCCATTTCAATGCATTGTACTAATATTTAAAAGGTAAATGTCAGGAATTAATTTTATGCACAGATTTACTACAGAAAATGGGAAGGGGAGTGGTGGAACTCGAACCGGGAATGCCTCCTCTTTGTGCAAAGGCTCTACCACTGTGCTATTGCTATTTGGCTTAATTTGCATATAAGTAGTTTATTATCCTCTTCAATGTCTGAACTGCTGACTGTAGCTAAGCAATGGGCAAACCCGCACACACACGCATAAATGCGGGCAGCTATATCGGGAATGAGGAAAAAAATGGTTTTACATTTTATTATATTTGTACACGGGTTTGGAATGTGGGGGAGTGTAGTGTTGGAGATGTACACATTTGAGTGGACTTGCTTGTGTCTGCTGGCATTTGCTGTTTAGGCACTTGCAGGGGCGTGGATATTTGGACTGCTCGGCAGTCTGACACGCCCCCTGCAGTCGTGCACACTCAGTGTTAGCCTTAGAATTAAGTCAGCATGCCCTCATGCATATGCATGACGCACTGATGTCATACTCTTAGACTGCAGTCTCCGAGTAAGACTTAGTTAGTCTTACATGGAGGATTAGTGAATCCCGGCCACTGTTTCTTAAAAAAATCATTTTTTTTGACTGGTTGAGACATTAGACTTAAAATGTCTCACATTATTAATTAAAACATTTCTCAAATCAATTTCACACAATTTTCATACAGGTATAGTGTCGGATGAAGTGGGGTTTAAACGTACTAGAAATCCTAAAAGAGTCAGTATTAGGTAACAAGTCTTAAAAATTAAAGTTGTGCTTTCTAATAAATTTCTTAACATCAATTAAAACACTAGCAATATGTGCATTCATTGTAGGGACAAAAGACATACCTTTAGCAAGGAGTTCTATCATTTCAGAATCGTCATTGTAGCTCAAAGCTGACGCGTTTATTATTTTCAGCTGTGATTGTTCCATTGTTAGGGGTATGTGTGGTTCCTGTCATCCCATTGGTTCTTCTCTGAGGGTGGGTAGTGGTTCGTTCCTGGCCATTGGCTATTTGTTGGATGTTGCAGTCGATTCCTTCCCTGCCATTGGTTGCTGGTTCCTTTCTCTTTTTGTCTCTCTGACCTCTGTAAACGGAGGAATTCTGCAGGCTTGTTGGAAAAAGAATTATTATGCCCACAATTTCCACATTCATCATGATTAACTGAAAGAGAGAGTGGTCTTGAATTAGCTGTTTGCTGATGCTGGTCATATGAAGAATAAGTAAGTCTGTGAAAACCTTCATGGTTTCCAACAAAAGGTCTATTGCCGAATATTTTATGGCCCCATGCTTGCAAGGGTGTTGGAGCAGGATAGGCAGTCCCATTTTTATATTCATTAAAATCCCTATCCAGTTTTTTTTTATTTTTCTATTTTTAAGTTGCATTATCTGATTTTAGATAGTTAAAAAAATCCAGCTATGCTCAAGCTTGTACCACTGATATTTGCAATGGGTAGAAATAACATTATCCAGCAAGGTGGTCTCTACTCTAAGCTGTTCAATCAGCTTAGAATTATATTTAACTAAACACTCCATGTATTGATACCGTGTCTGTTGAATAAAGTTAAAAGTTCTTCATAGAGTGGTGATAAGTCCCATTGGGTATCTCCACATACATAAACCTCTCGGGGCAACTTCAGAGTGAATACATTGCAACAGGTAGTTGTTCCCTAACTGTAGTTTCTTTAACGTTAAGAGCTTATAATCAAGCTCTTCCAACTGATCACAGATATCGGAAATGGTCAGTATTAAATTCTAACATGTTATTTAACCAGTCATCCAATTTAGGAATTTTATATGAGTCATTATTAACATGCTGACTAGCCGGACAGTGGGATGGATCATTTAAGCTGTCCAGAGGCTCTTACAATTATATGATGTATGTCACAGATATGACATAAGGTGGCCATGTTATCCCTACAGTGGTCCAGAATATCTTGCATGGATCTTCCTTCTGAATTGCAGCCTGATAGGGCATATGACACTCACACCCACATAATTATGGCCCTGCAAAAAAAATAGTCCAACCATGTTAAATGCAACCCCAATCATACCAGTGCTTGTGTACTCTAAAACCAGGGTCTCCAACAGTTCAGCAAATGGCATTTTCAGTGCATTACATCAAACATGCCATTCGACAAACTGCTCATACTGAAATCACAGTACAGTGAGGATTGGGAAATTTGCCCTTTCCTCACTGTAGTCTGTTCTCGAAGTTGATATATATAATTAGCGAGGGGTGGGGATTACAGCGCCTCACATGAGCAAAGTTTGATGAATGGCATTTCCGATGAAATGCCATTCATTGAAGTGTCACTTCAATGAAGTGATATAGAGCTCTAAAACTGTTGCAAATGCTAAGCTATGCCAGAACATTTAAAATTCTGCATTTATACAGTTGATGAATCAGGCACAAGACTGTAACATGCTACTTTGCATTATGCTACAGATGATTTTTATTCACATTCTTAATCAATTTGTGTTATTTATACTGTGCAGTATATGTCTTGGTGCAGCAAAACTCATGTGCATGATATTGATAAGTGACGTATGGCCATTGATTGCTCTCTGCAAAAAAACATCACTCAGTATATAAGTTGCTTAGAGAGCATAGCCATTGTTTTTAACAGACAGAACTCATTTGGCAGCATTTTAATAAAAACGTCCTTAATTATTTCACAGTGACCCCTGCATTATATTCATGCACACGTGCATCAAATAATAACTATTCTCTTTCTATGTCTGTATAATCTATAGTCAGTGCATCTCAGTTCAAGAATAGAGATGTAAGAGGAAAAAATAATCATCATATATTTAGTGTGTCTCAGTTATTTTTCTTAATTTCTCTCTCTGTCTCTCTCTCACTTCTTTTATTTTTTTCATCCTGCTTTTAGTCTCCCCCTCTCTCATTTTGATTTTTCTCTGCAGTCTCTCATTCTCTGCCTCTCTTGTTCCATCTCAATCATATATAAAAGTAAGATCGTTGTCCATAAGGATAGAAACCTGAAATAATAAGACTGCAGCACTAGAACAGCCAAATATCATATGAAACAAATAAAAACTGCTTCAGATGTAAAGACAAAAGAAATATTGAGTGAACAGGAAAATACTGCACAAGTTATTTATTACCTCATGTACCTCAGCTTATTTCATGCCTGGCAACCAAAAGAGCTTTTCAACTTGCAGATGTAAGTAAATCATTTACAGTCGTGCTATCTGCCTTTTAGGTCACACCTGGAAAAAAGCACTTCAAATATTTTGAGGCATACTAGTCAGTCTAAAAATGCAATGAAAATGTTTCTAACATTGTGTAAGTACTACAAAACCACTGAAACTGTACTAAAGAGTGAAATGGAGTGTGTGCATGCATGCGTTTGTTTTGGGCATACATGTGTGAAAATATTACTCTACCCATTAATTTGCAACCTAGTTTGTGAACTAATTTACAACCTAGCTGTTGAACCTGCCAAATTAAATAATTTTAGTTCTTAAAAAATACACTAGCAAATGTTGCTGTCCAATGCTGCCTGCCACAGAAATTCAGAAACATAAATTTATGCCAGAAAATAATTTGTTGGCTCATCAACTCAAACCAGGTGTTTCCTGATTATTTAATCTGTGCATATTTATGGTCTGTAGCTGCTTTCCTTACATGTTGCTTTTATACCCAAAGCAAGTCTTTAATCTGTTATGGTCTTCTTACATCTTTGTTTACACAAATTCCAAAGACCATTTATTCTTCTTCAATACTGCCTTTTCAGACATGAATCATTTCTCTCATGTCACTCATGAAATCCTTCCCTCCTACACTCCTCAATGATTGATTTTCAGTTACATATAATTTTTTTTACAGAGTCTCCCTGCTTGAGGTTTGTCTGATCCTTTTCTTTCCCTATCATTTCATATATCACCTCTTTCCTCGGTGACCTCATTGAATTCCCTTCTTTCCTTCTAAACAGGAAAGGAATGGAAAACACTGAATCTCTTCTTGGAGACTGTCAGGGGATTGTCAGTGTTTTTCTTTTCCTTTCAGTTGTTAATAGAATACTATGCTAATTATTTGTACTGCACTGGGCCCTTCTTTGTATATTATAATCCTCATATGACCTTTTACTTCAAGAAACATCTTAACATCCTTTCAATACACTATATACTTATTTGTACTTTAATTTACAGCCGCAGATTACAGTTATTTTTATTTTGTTTACTTGTTGATTTAGTAAGTCCACTGGACACAAGTGTCTTTTCTTGGAGTGACCTGGGAGCACTATCTCATTAGGCAACATGCAAAGAGTCATACAGTTTATTAGCAGAAACTGAAGGAATCAAACCCAGTATTATGGGATAAAGTTTTTCAAAGCTAATAGCAATAGCCCCCCTGAGCTGAACTACTAGATGCTTGTCAAAACATGTAGTAACTAAGCTTATTTAAGCATATTGGCTCATTATGTTACTATTTAGGCCTACGTAACTTTTATTATGTTTTATTTACTGCTATTTTGTCCCAGCTTGTGGTTAAAAAGTCCCTGATTAATAAAACCATCCAAACATTTAATACAAGAATAAATAAATGAAAACTGTGGATCATTTTTGTTTTCTGTCTCCCTCTATTATCAGTCTTATTTTTTTCCAGCGCTATAATACCAGTATCTGAACAGGACACGCTAAGTGTGGCCACACTACTAACAATAATATGAAGTATGACTTTTTCCTTGACACTGCTGCATATGCATTTTTCTCTGGTTTGCAAAAATCCAGACATTACATTGTATGCTATGCTGACATTTTATCATACAACTTTAAGTTCTACTGTAGCTAGAAAATTACATAAAACTTTGAAATAAATAGGCAAACATGTGGCCAATACACTTGATCCCCAGGATTTAATAAAATCTGTGTATGCACCGTGTAGAGCTTACATGGAATGTATCTGTGTTCGTGGTCACAGTTCCCCCTTGGCAGCATGCCATGCATATTAATGATGGCACTTTGTTGAGGGACAGCCAAGGAACATGGTTATTGTTTCAGTGTAGGGAAAGGTGTAGTGCTAACCATGGCTGCTTATGAGTATGAGACTCCCTGCAATGCCCTTTTGTTTTATTTTATTTTTATTTTATTTTATTTTTAAAAAGCATGTTTGCATGGTGCAGAGCACAGCAATGCCAAGCTGCATTCACATATATGATAGCAGACACCTGCCAGACATCTAAAAATAGAAACCGGATGTAATTAATTATTTATTTAAAGGTGTGTTTAAATGTGTCTAAGTGTATTTGCGTGGCACGGTGCAGTACTCAGCACTGCTTATAGATAACTCAGTGGTATATATGAAGATATACCTGCTATCCACATAGCTAAATGGGTAGAGTTGTGGCTTCATGTGCAGTAGGTCCAGGGTTAGAATATAGGGAAGGGAAAATACATATTTAATTTTGATATACATATTAAGCAGACATTTTTAAAATATGGCCCCGCTGCACTCTGCTAAGCTGTGCTCAACTGTACTTAGACCTGCTAAGCATTGCATAAACATGGTAATGGCTGCCAATGTTTGTGCACTGCTCGGCTCTGCATGGCTGGTTTGCATGCTGCTAAGCTCCACCAAGACTATGGTTCTGTGAGTTTTCACACTTCTCAGCTCATCTGCGCTAGTTTGCACAGTGCTAGGTGACACGACTCTTTTATGAATGTTGCCCAGTGACATGTAAGGTTGGGAAAACAGCCTATATTAAGCCCAGTATGTGGGAATACAGCAGAATCCATTGGAGTTTGGTCAACTGAAGATATAATATGGCTGGTGATGTTGGTGAAGGTGCGCACTTTCTTGTGCAGCATTGGAGCTTTCTGGAGTTTGGGGTTGTGGGTGGGCTCCTCATGAAAAACTATGACTGGCTGCTGCAGGGTGGTTTCCAGGGCTCAGAATGTAAGGCAGAGGCCAGGGACTGGCTGACCAGAGAACTCACCAGGGTTACTGGTATCCCCCACACAGGTGAGCAGTGTCGTCACCACTATGATGACCTGAAAAGTTGAAAGAGGGAACCTTAGACACCTGAGTCCAAGAAGTGAGGACAGGGAATATGCCACAAGTATGTAAGTAATTTTACCACTGCTTTACCAATATGTAATCTGAATGTATGTAAAACTGGTATGCATAATGGTTTGCTTCTATCCCAACAGCTACAGCTGAGAGGGCTTGCAATGTTGAGGCACATGCCGGGCACTTCTCCAGGTTGCTCTGTGAATGTGGTGATTATGGATGTATTATGTTACTTGTAGTGAAATAAGCAAGAAATAGTAAAGCATTAACTGCAATAAAGTATATACAGTAAAATATCTAGTGCAATAAATGTGGAATTAGAGCTGTGGTGCAATAAATGAATAATGCCAACTGAAGTGCAATAAAAACATGAAACAATACCAATAATTGCATTAAAGTATATACAATAAAGTCTGCAGTGCAATAAATGTGGGAATTAGAGCTGTAGTGCAATAAATGAATGACACTAACTGTAGTTCAATAAAAACATGAAACAATACCAGCAACACCAAGAAAAATGGTGTACATCAGGATTGTGCTGTCATAACCCTTGTAGTAGAGCTGTATGCATTGAGGCTGTAAGGTAAGGAGCTGAAGTCAAGTATAACACTGTAATAGCTGTAGAATGCAAATCTAATGGCTGCAATTTGTATTGGCTAATTCATATAATACTTTCAAGGCTGTCTCTAAGCCAATATTGGTCACATAATGCTCCATCATCCACAGACATTAGGTAATAAAGGTATATGGGTAAGGTATCCTACTCCATGAGCTGATATTTTTTGTTGACTTCACAGATCCGATACTGAAATATAGCTTACATACTATCTGCATTATGCTTCTATTTCATGCATGTGTGTTCTACTGTCATTGCAGTCTAATATAACACTGTAATAGTACTACTGGGTCATATTTTAGTTCCAGGTGAACTCTAGGCAAATATCAGTCAGTCAGTTATCAGCAGTGACTCAATAACTCAGATTGTTAAATACTCTGTATATAGTAAATTTTTGCCACATACAGTCCAGGGTTAAAATTCAGTAGTATGTAGCAGTAAATATTACAGTAGCAGTCACATAATGCTCACAGTTTCTCTCTCCACAGGAACTACAGGTAAATGAGTAGATAAAAATAGTTTAATAGTCACAGACTATTAAAATCGTTAGCAAGAATGTGTTCATCAGCAATGTTCAGTCAGAAATAAAATATGTAATCCCAGTATGGCTGTATGCCTGGAGTGTCTGTTAAAAGTTGCTGCACTCAATTAATATATTCTATGCAGATGTCCCCTGCAGTCACTGTTATTGGGTTCTATTCCCATGAATGCCAATCAAGGCATGATAGCTGTTTAGTGTCTGTACTGTACACATACATGTCTCTCAAGTGTCACAATTTCATGTTATGTAATTAATAGTGCGTAATCTGTCACAGGATTACCATAGAAATGATTACCTAGATTGCAAAGTATCACCAAATCAGCCTACAGAACACCTTAGTAGTTATATAGGTCCACAAGATGTGCAAGTGTTCTGTGTAGTTGTGTACCCACAGTTGTTACTGCTTGGCCCATAGTGTACCGTGCAAGTAGCTTGAGAGGTATGTACATGCTACATCAGTTATAGGAGACTTGTAGTTACTGTACACTTAAAGAAAATACAGATATGTAGAGTAGATAGCAGTACTGCTGTCAAGGAAATAACCTGCAATGTTACTAATGGATTGTTTTTTTCTCCTAATCCCTACCCCTTATCTTTATTTATTTATTATTGTTATTCATTGGTTATGGTTTACTATTAACATCTGTTGTTATATTAGCTGTATTTTGGGACATGTGTCTTACTATTGTTATGTATTATAATGGTTGCATATTAACATATATTGCTAAATTATCTATTTTGTAGCCATTATGCTGTAACTCTTACTGCCATACTGTTAACATACTGACTGTTCATAGGTTCATAGGTTCATAGGTTCATACTAGGCTATCTGCTCAAGGGCATTTATAAGCCTAGCCCATAGTTATGTGGCTTTCGCCACCCCTTTAGTCTGAAGAAAACTATGCCTATTATTTTGCTGTGCCTCTGTCAAGCAGTGACACTGAAGTAATCCCTGGGGTATATCTGCGATCTCCCATCCATTGGTCAAGATTCTTCTTGAACAAGGCCAGCGAGGTGCTCTGCCTCACATGTACCGGGATTTTGTTCCACAGCATAGGGAGTCTCTGGGTGATGAATCTGTCCCTCCAGCACGTTCTATTAATAACCGTGTCAAGGTTTAAGTCTCCCGCCCTTGTGGTTCTGAGGGATCTAGATTTTTTGAGGTGAAGCATATTCATCAAATCTGGATTTGACATGGCCTTATATGTCAGGCACAGGTCACCTCTGAGCAAGCGGTATGTGACTGAATAGAGCTGGAGTTCTTTCATTCTGGCAGCATAAGACATATTTTTGAGACCCTTAATCCTTTTGGTGAGGAACTTTTTGGGCCTTTCCAGCTGCTGCAGGTGTCGGGTCAGATACATTCCGAATGGGGCATTGTACTCAATCATAGCTCTAATGAGTGATGAGTACAGGGGGACGATGACCTCCCTAGATCTAGATGTGAATCCCCTCATGATCAGGTGGGCAATGTAGAAGGTTTTCCTAACTACTTTGGCAACATGAGTGTCAAACGAAAGGTTACTGTCAACCTGGGTCCCCAGATCCCTGATGACTTCTTCTGTGCTCAGTGGATTGCCACCTATATGGTAGCTAGGGGTAACCTTGTTTTTCCCGAAGGGTATGACTATGCATTTCTTGGAGTTTAACTTTAGGCCATGGTTCTGGCACCAGTTATCCGTTTCTGTGAGGCCCTTCTGAAGGATATCTGTGTCAGATGTGTTTTCGACTATGGCCCAGTTTGCAGTCATCTGCAAACTTTGTCAGCCATAACCCTCCTGTGTTTGCTTGTACTTCAGAAAAGTAGATGCCGAACAAGAGTGGTCCCAGGACTGAGCCCTGTGGGACACCACTTGTGACAGGCTTTGAGTCTGACATGGCGCCAGCAACTCTGACCCTATGGGTTCTGTCACTTAGCCAGTTTGCAACCCATCTTGTGATGTATGGGTTTACATTTAAGCCGATGAGTTTTTCGATGATACCTGAGTGGGGTATTGTGTCGAATGCCTTTGCCAGGTCGAGGTAGGCTGTATGGACTGCCTTGCCCTCATCAATGGCCTTGGTGACTGTTTCGTAAAAGTCAACCAAGTTTAAGAGGCATGATCTGCCTTTGACAAAGCCAAACTGGGATGGATCCAAAGTCTGCAAGTTCCCTATGTCTTTATTTATGAGTTCCATTATGATCCTCTCCATGGCTTTGCAGATAAGGCTTGTCAAGCTAATGGGACGGTAATTTCCAGGGTCGGTGGAGGCACCGCCCTTATGAAGTGGGACCACAGTCGCCGTGCGCCACTCCTTGATGCGTATCCTGAGGTGAGGCTAAGATTAAACAGCTGTTCTAACTGCGGGTTTAATTCCTCATTGAGTTCGTGGAGCACACAGCCGGGGACACCATCCGGTCCCATGGATGCTGTGTTTTTTGCCTTGGAGAGCAGTTCTCACCTGGGCGTTGGAGATGTTTGGGGGGCTACAATCCTCTGGTATAGATAATCTCTCCTTTTGAGGGGAGGGAGAAGTTTGCACTGAACCTGTCAGCCAGTATGTTGGCAATGTGTGTAGGTTCAGTAATCTTCACATCATTTTGAACTAATTCTGAGCATATCTGGGAGTTTCCTCCTAGGTTTCTAACATAGCTAAAGAAGGCCTTATGATTGTCTTTTGAGTCCTTGGCGATTTTTCTCTCAAAATTTGCCTTGGATGATTTTATGAGAGCTCTTAGTTTTTACTTATAATGATCAAAGGTGTCTTACCTTTCAAGGATTTTGCTCTATCTTGTAGTAGCTTCCTCCTTTTGTTGTAGAGCTTGTTTATGGCAGGGGTCCACCAGACTGGACGCTTGCCTTTGGTACAAAGAGTCTTAGTTTTGTTTGGGATTGCCTGATCCATGCAGTCCTGTAGGTGCTGGTAGAAGGCATTTGTAAGTGATTCAGCGGTTTGAATAATGTTTACCACTGGCTCAGGGTGGGTAACTGTGACCACACTAGTTTTTGGAAGTGTGAAGTCGGCTTTTGGGAAGTTTTTCCCTGTGGTCTTTTTATTTCAGGTGGATGAGGACCTCCAGCGAGATTAGTTTATGATCTGATTTCACCAGTGAGGGGTATACTTCCGGTGTTGAACATTTTGAACCCATGTTCGTGATGATGAGATCAAGTATGTTTTCTCCTCTTGTGGGGATGGTGACTAGTTGTTCCATGGCATTTGAGTTTATGAACTCCAGGAACCTTTGGGCTAGAGTGTTTGGGCTTGAATAGTGTTCCCAGTCTATATTAGGGTAGTTGAAATCACCTAGTATGATGGTATTTGGAGATACATTTATCCCCTCCAATGTTTTCAGGAAGGCCATGTGAGGTTCCTGAGTTTGAAAGGGTGGCCTGTAACATGCTACAAATTGCAGAGCAGTCTTGCCTATAGTTAATTGCACCTGGATGGTCTCCGATGCATCGTGCGTTGCCACCAACCTTGAGGTGTGTGTGTCCTTTATGAATATGGACACCCCCCCCTCCTTTCTTGGTGTTGTCTGGATTTTGGGGCCGGAACGCATGATATGAGGTGAAACCTGATAGTGCTGGGGTGCTCTCAGGAGCCTTGAACCAGGTTTCTGTCACAGCACAGACATCGATGTTCTCCATACTGAGAAGGGCCTCGAGTGCGTGCATCTTGAGATTAAGACTTCTGGCATTGAGCAGCATTACCCTTAGTTTTTTTCCTTTTTTGTGTTCTAGGGTGGTAGGTTTAGAATTTGAGCTTTGCCTAAAAAAGGCACTATGGGGGTGGCAAGAGCCTTTGCCAATATCCGGAAGCCCAGGGGTGACAGGTGCAAGCCGTCCCTTGTGAAGCAGCATGGCTTGTCCAGCATGTCATCCCAGGCAGACAGACATTGGATCCCCTTTGAATGACACCAAAATTTAAGCAAATTATTAAAGCTGATCATCTTATCACTGTATTGTGGCATCATTCTAGGTGAAGGTAGGATACTGCTCAAGGTCAGGGTCATACCTGCCTGGGCTACATAATCAGAGAGCTCCTCAATGTCTCTTTTCATGTAGTCCAAGGAGGTACGTCTCAGGTCGTTGACACCAGCATGGACAATGACTGAGTCGTACTTGTACTTGCTGTTGAGAGACCTGAGTGCTTGCGTTATGTGGCAGATTCTAGCGCCCGACAGGCAGCTTACTGTGACCTTCTCCTTACTCAGTCTGGTGAGCGGGACGTCAGTGTGCCTGACTATGGAGTCACCAATGACGAGTGTGTCTGGCATTGTGTTTGGCCTTAAGGGCTGTGACTGTTTGACACTCTGACTGTGTGGTCTATGTGATGCATGTGTGTTCTGTTATTTATTGTTGTGTTTCACATAATATGCATTGATATGTAATTGGGTTATTTCAAATGTTCTGCCATGCTGTTATTATTAACAATGACTTGTTCACAACTAACCTATACTTATTGCTATACTTCCATTACCACAGCATGTCAGTGTAGGCTGGTTCCGGCTGTTCCACCTACATTGCCTCAACTGGCTGTGACACTGGGTCCTGGCATGTCTCGGAGGCAGACTGGTGGTGCCCCCCTCTGTTGCCCCTGCACCACCTGCAGTGTCAGTTGGGACCACCTCAGGGGACGGGGCCTGGCCTCCCTCTGAGAGAGGTGGCAGGGGGACATTGTCACCCAGGTTCAATTGACAGTCATGGTGTACAGTATTGTTCATCACAGCTATGAATGCCTCCTGCACAAGATTGAGAGCACACTGGCCAACCTGGTGGAGCAGCCTAGTCCTGGTGGCCAGCCTTCAGCACAGCCACCCTCAGGGCAGTGAAGGAGCAGTGTCGACAGTCCCATGGTTGGGGACATGAGTCGTGCTGCTGTCATCTGGATGTACATGCAACTTGGATTCCACAACAATTTGCCCATCCAAGGTGTTCACCCACCTCATGTGTCACACACCACCCCTGCCTGCTGTCTTGTCTGTCTTGTCTGTCTGTGAATGCATGCTCTCCTACCCACCTTACCTCCCCACATGTACCTATGTCCCTGCACAACATTCCACTCTCACCTTAATAAAAAAAAAAAAAAAAAAAAAATGAACACATGTCCCAAAAAAAAATATCGCCCCTACATAGCTGTCCATTTCAAAAACGTGTCAACTGGACACAAGCAATTTGGTCTAATTGGCTTGACAAAGTAGTTATGTTGTCCTCACCCCTCTCTCTGCATTTTGAGAGTCCAAATTCATCTACAAAATCTGTCAAAGTGCACAGCTATTGCTGTACATGAAACACATAGCTATGGTTCTTTCATACACCCATCCTGCACATCTTTACCTACCTCTCACTATCTAAAAATAAAAACAAAATGATCCAAAATGGGATGAGAAACTCCAATTTAATGACACAAACACACACAACTCTAAAGAAGCCATATATCAATGGTGAAAGCGCTTAGTTTATGGGATCTACTGTTTCCATTTATGTCATTAAATTGGAGTTTCTCTGCCCGTTTTGGGTCATTTTGTTTTTATTTTTAGTTACTGGTATTTTTCTTAATTTGGAGCTTGTTCTAATTGTTTGGTGTTTACTACCTTTCACTATGTTTTTCTCCCTGCTTGCCCCCATGTCACCACTTTCATATCTCCCCTTTTTTCTTTTCTTTATAATTTTTAGCACAGAGCTGCACAGTGCACCACACCACATAGCTTCACTTAGCTCTGCTAAATAGAGCTTTAATGAATAAATGTGTTTCTAAAATTGTTAGACACGTACAAAACAGACACCTCTGCCATGTTTCAAACCCAAGCCCATCACACCCACAGCACATTGCATTAACCCGGCATGCCATGCAGATCTTAATTAAAACAGGTGTTTTCATCAAAACATAGTGATTGTCATTTACAGTCATTAGGCATGTCTCAGAGGAGCTGTGCACCGAGCTGCACCCTACAAATTGGAATTAAAAATTAATGGGAAAAATGGAAGTGTACCTTGTACTCTGCTGCAATAAGACATCACTAGACAGCCAAAGACATAAAAATGGATGTATGTGAGGCCTGTGATAGCTAGTAAATGTGCCCTTGTATCAGCAACATTCATAACAACACCTGCTAAGCCATCAATGGTGAAGAACATGTTCAACTTGGACCCTAGTGCAGAAATACAGCCATAGAAAGCCATGCACATACTGATGGATGCAGACAATATGTGCCACAGCCTGTATGCCTGCATATACACCTTGCAAATACACCTGCTGTAGCAGTGACTCAGTAGCTCAGTCTGTTAAATGCCTCACATGCAGTACATTTTGCCACACACAGTCCTGGGTTCAAATCCAGTCTTGTGTTGCAGTTCAATTACATTATTGTGAAGACAACAATTAATGACTGAGTCATGCAATCTTTATCTGCACAGGTTACCACTAATTAATGAACTACTATACAGTTTTGCAGATCAAAGGTCTGCAGGTAGGGACACACTGTACATATCCATATAGCATAATTATATGTTGTCTACTACTCTGTTATTGGCACTTTTGCATAACAGATGTACCTTAATCACACGTCTTGATTGGACTGTAAGGGGTACCCTTACCCTGGCTCTGCCATAATGACAAGACTGACACAGCTGCCACAGTTACATGTACAGCGTGTTGTCCTCCAAAGTGTTCACACTCCCCCTATGTGTTCTAGGCTGCAGCTGTAGCACATACACCTGTATGTAAAGGTAGCTACTACAGACCTACCATACCCCCCAACCCCCTAGCACAAGGAGTCTGGACACAGCCATACTTAATGGAGGGGCGGGCAAAGGTCCAGAGTTCAGGACATATTTTACAGTTTGCTCCTACAGAGATAGTAAGTGAATAGAATAACAGTTATCGCATTCGCATGCATATTCTGAGGGGTATGAAGTCTGACACTCAAATGTGTGTCTTCCATTACTGACCTCAACCCACAGTGTTTGCCAGTGAATTGACAGATGACCACAATGTCATGGAACACTGACCACACATATGAGGTGAAACTGTGGATATACTGCATAAATATCTACAGTTGACAGTTACAGTACCTACCCTCTGTGATGCTGTTATCTCCACACCTCAGTACTCTCCATCTTAACAGCTAAGAAAGGTGCCCGGGTCTACATGAAGGCCTTATATATTACATTGTGGTGGCATGTCATTGGCTAAAGATAGTGCAATTCAGGTATGTTGGCTGCAATTACCACATCAGAGCCATAGATTGGTGCAGAGGCACTTACCTGCTAATGAACAGTAAATTAAAAAGGCAAGCAGCTGGTTATGGGGAACATGTCTGTATGAGACTTACCTCACACAGAGAGTGTATTTTCAAAAGATTACCAGAAGCAAAGTTCAACAAAGGAGTATTGCACTCCACCAGGTATGTAATTGATTTCTGCATATAGCAGGATGCAGATGGGAGGATGGAGGTACGGAGAATAGGGATTACAGCAGTAAGCCTGTCTTAGAATTATGGTAATGACATGTCATTGATACTCAGCTGTCCTACACCTACAGACATGCCTCTCAAATGTCCCTGATTTCCACTCACATCTTAGCTCAGTTTCTCTTAATCCCTCCTACAATGGTTGGCTACTGTAGGAAAGCTAGTGAATTACATGTAATACATAGTGACAATAAGTAAGGGGGTGTATACTCCTGTAATGTCAGATGATGTACAATAATTAACCTCCTCTCATTCTGTCAATGTCACATAAACATTTCTAAAATTTTAAAAATATCCCTGATTGTCCCTGATGTACTTTGTTTAAGTCCATGATTCTGAAGAAGTTTGTCTCTGTCTGGTTGAGAGCTATGTCTAACATAGTTGTCAATCTGTTACAGCAAGAAATCTGAACAAAAGCCATAATTAATGGAGGGACAAAGGCCCAGAATTAGGGACACTGTAACTATTGCTCATACAAAGTAAGAAAGTGAATAGATATTACAGTAGCATAACTGTGTTCTGGAGAGTATGATGTCTTAAACTCAGATGTCAGTCTTTATTTTGTGACATCAGCCATCAATGATTGGCCAACCTTCTGTCAGAAATTCACAATGTTGTGTGAAAATTACCAAAAGTATGACGCAAACATCTTGACATTCTGTAATCATCTGTATATTTGAGCGGTGTGATACCTACAGGGAACATATTTTACAGCAGGCTTGCATTGTTTTCTGTTATTGTGGCATACTGGTGTTGCTGGACTGTCCCTATATAGTGGATGTAATAGCACACTGCTATTTGTCTGGCAGTGGCCGTATGAGCATTTGGTCATATGATATAGTAGTGGGAGGTTGTCAGTAGGGGACACACCACAGTACACTGCAATGCTGGGTGTAGAAACATACAGCAGAATCTGTCACAGCACACAGGGACATACCCCCGTAGTGCTAATATCTTGCTGGGATCCACACATGTAGTATGTTGCCAGACGGTGCTGTGTGATGTGTGAGGGAGCAGTGGATAGTGCAAGCTGCTGTGCATGGGAGCATAGATGAGAAGATGTGAGACTGGTAATGCAGTTGTGGGTCCTCATTTGTGTGTCAATGCAGATTACCATACAAAAAAAAGTGCAGGTAGTAATGTACTGCTTTTGCTTTGGTTTTCACAGGTGACCGGGGGCTTGGTGTCTGTCCACCTCACAACCTAATGTCAGTGTCTCATTGGACTCTGATGATGATGGTGGCCATAGTGAGGTGCAGGTGGGGTTGTCAGTGGCTGAATCTATCTCAGAGGTTTGCATTCCTCTTCTGTCCTCATTGTTTCTGCACACAGTCAGTATGCCCACACATACCCAGTCACCAGATGCCACAGATATCGGACAGTCAGAGGGTGGATACATTAAACAGGGAAGTGTGGCAACTATGGCTCCAGTGAATGTAGACACTGGCCATAGCCAGAGATCTAGCGATGTCCCACACAGGTAGATTGACAGGGGTGCTTGTGGGAGGCCTGCTGTCCATCCATCACCTTTTTCTGGTGTCACATCTTGAGTCACTCGACATATGTTTTGGGCCATCATAGAACCACGGGCATGTTCTGAATTGAACAGCAGTCATATGCTTAGGGTTATGGATGCAGCACAGTCTGACAACTGTGACTGCCTCAACCTCATTGGGAACACCCTGGATTGGTTCACTGATGCAGTGGACAGATGGTGGGCTGAGACAGTGTCTGTCTTGGGCCGCACATTGTCTGTGCTGGTCTGGCCGGAGTTGGGTGTCAGACCCGTGGAAGTAGGTCAGCAACACCAACTGCTGGGAGTCCACGTGGCCATGCGCACTTATGCTCCCATAGTGGCAGTGCCTCCAACACTACAGAGGGAAGTGTGCTGTCCACACCATGACATGGCAGGCCATGGGCACGTGGCCCTGGGCGGTCCCATGGGAGACACAGACCCAGCAGACAGCAGTCACCATCAGGTACTAGTACCGCATCTGACCTTGGGCATAGTGGTACCAGTGCAATTCCTGGTAGAGCCAGTTCTGGTGTTCATGGCTAGAGATGGTGAACTGTCTACTCTACCATGTACACTCCACAGTTGTTCAACATACACTTGTGTAGGACTAGCACTGGGCTTGACTATGTACATGCACACACTCAAACAACACTGTCAAATGCATGTCACCTACAGACACACACAGCATCTCTCAATGGCCCTTTAACCCCCACCCCTTCCTGACTCACACACATGCTGAAAAAATGTATCTCTTTCTTTTCTGAAGAAATGTCAAGCAGAAGTCTTTATTTTGCCTCTGAAGAAACTGTCCAAAAGTAGACCAGACAAACACCGTACTATTGCATCTGTTTTACTTTATTTGTCTCAGAACAAATTCTTGCCAAACAGTTAATTCTGTCAGAGCTATTTCAATTCTATTATAACACAGCTGGACAGATGAATAGTCTAAGACACACTTAGTCTAAGACATTACCACTGAATAAAACATACTGTCCAGTTTATATACTCTTTTTGACCAATGTTATTTTTAATGTCCTTGTGACTTGTTCTTCTGGTTTCTGTCTGTGTCATGAAAAAGTCCATGGTTATTTCATGCCCTTTTGTGGTCCTTGCTGCATCTGAAGACTTCACAAAAGTCTCTCCATGTCATCTTTGTGTCACTTGACCTGTCTGCATTTTATTTATTTATTTATTTCTGCATCTGAAAGCCAAGAAAGTCAACTTCCTTTTTTTCTATAACAGGATGCATTTACAGTATTGCCCACAGCTATATGTTGTTAATATCTAAGCTGAACATAACTGTTCTTGCAAAGCAAGCGTATTATTTTGAAAACTGTTGTTTGGCCTTGCACATTTCCTTTCATTGTACACACAGTATATTGGGGAAAAGCATTTTAATTTACACAATATCTATCAATTCCCACTTTTTTATTTAAGACCCATGAAAATTGTATGACAATTTACAACAAAATATGATCTTCAGTACTTTGAATCCCTTGGTCTGTTGCAACATACGAATCCCTTGCATTCAATGCTATTTTTTTTAAAGAGTGTTACATTACCAACAGCTATTACTTGATTAATACTTTTATTAACACAAATCTTATAATGACGATAAGAGCAATTAATGCGGAAATTATAGTACCCCATCATAGACATATAGCCATTATTACTTATCTATTTTTAACTGTTTTTATGCTTACTTAAGCAAGTTGTCAGTCTTGCAGTTACAAACAAGCATTTCAAAATCTTGTCAAGTTAACCCTTGCTTTACAAGGGAAAACCTTGTATTAGAAACAAGCATATTTCTTTTGCACTGTATAATTTTATTATTGCTTTGGGAAAAGAATATTTAAAAAAAGCTAAGGAAAATGCAATCCTCTATACTTAATTGTTTTACTTTTATTGTTAACAACAGTTACTTGTTTGACAGTTTTATAACACATCTGCTCTGTTATATCTGAGATAGCTCCATAAGTTGCATTTGCTGTTAACTTTGTAACTTTCCATATTGCCTTCGTGGCACCATACCAGTGAAAAATTCAGTTTCTGAAATAACACCATTTCCTGTGTCCAGCTGTTTTTAAATCTTTCCCTATTTTTTTATCATGAACCTTCCTCGTTTTCTGGTGATTTTTTGCCATGTCCTCTGGTAATGTGTGAGTAATTTTCATTATTGGAACTGCATAATCTATGTAACAGAATTTTTCCTCTTTTATCTCTTCTTTAAAATAAGTATTATGTGTTAACTCCCATGCTGTTTTTATTTTACTCCAGCTTTTTTACATGATCATAGTTCTTTTGAAAACAGAGTATCCCTTTTTCTGTTATTCATCAACTGTAAATGTTTTTATGGTTGATTGTTTTACAACTCTACTTTCTTAAGATTTTTTAAACATAAAACCTGCATGTGTAGCCTCTACAGGGACTTCGTGTAATAGCATTTTTCCCCTCTGTAAGGAATGTGGCTAAAAATCCAACAACTTGACTTGTCACATGCTTTTGCAAACAAATTGTACATGTCCAAAATACATTGAAATCAAGTATCCGATCATGATGTCCCTGTTTTCATGATTTGTTATATTTGAGTACTTCTTCCTATTTTTTCTTTGTAACTGTTTTAGATTGCCTTGTCCTGTTTATAGATTGCTATTATAGAAACACATTTAAACTTTTGTAAGACTCTTAACAGACTGTTGTTACTGTACTGATACTGTTTGACTGTTATTAACTTACACTGATTTCTATGAACCAACATGGTGTGCTGCTTTTGCTTGGATTTTTATTAGCTGTAAAATGCTATTTGTAATAACTCTGTACTTTATTACCTGTATGTATTGCTGTGTATTATTACCCAGATGGCAGTTACTTCAGTTTGACTAATGATGTTTTTGCTGTACTAGTTTGTTTATAAGACTGTTTGTTGTTATATTTTATGTAATACATTCTTTTGAAAATATGACATTACAGTCACTGTTTTCTACCAATATTGATCCTGTTTGCTGTATGCATAAGCTGCCTTTGGAGACATACTGTACTTTTAATGTGTGATTGACCCTTTTGTTACTATAGAACCTTTTGTCATTTAAGATTTGTCATAGGTACTGCCTTAAATGTTACTCCGTTTCCAGATGTAGATGTGGACTTACATACCCAACATTTAATTGCATTGTTTAGTTTTGCATATACCATTTGCACTACTGTAAATGTATTTACTGTATTTGTATTAACTTTAACTTTACACTGTATCTGTATCTGTATTAACTTTAACTTTATGTCTGTATGGCTTTAGGTTATTTCTGTGTTTATTCTGAATCTGTCCTGACTTATTAAACCAATAAAGTATTTTTCTGTATTTTACTGTCCCCTTTGTTTAATTAACATTGAGTTTTGTATACTAACATTGTCTTCCATGGCTTTAAAAGATCCCTGTACTTTGCTGCCAACTGATGACCTGTATTTTGTTAATTTATTGCTTTAATGCCTATTGCCTGCCATGATCTGGTATTTTATAGGGCATACTTTATTTTTTATGTATCCCTCTGTGGTTGTTCCTGTGACTGATTGTCCCTTAATGTATTTTATTTATCTTGATTTTTTTTTATTATTTTTGGGTTTGAAGAAGCACTATTATAATGTGACCTATTTTCTTCAAGTAAAACATATCACCTGTTTTTCTGAACTTTGTTGTACATGTGTCTGTAACCCTGGTGGAGCAGAAGCTGCTCGTGTTCCCCCTGTGTTTGTTTTTTAATCAGACCATGTAGTACATCCCCTTCCTTTCACCACATAGTTTACAAGCTGTTTTTGTACATTTCGTATGTGCATCTGCAATACTGCGTACTTTTTCATCAGACCATGCATTCAATGCCCTTCCTTTCACCATACAAGCTGTTTGTGTACATTTGCTATGTGCATCTGCAAGACTGCATACTTTTTTTTAAACTGTTTAGCACTCTGGCTTAAGCTCCGAGTCTGTATCTGTCTGTTAGGCAGAAGCTGATTTTAAAGTTGCATCTGCATTTTGCATAATGTCATTAGCTGTCTGACGGAATTGCTTTAGCATAACATCTTGCCTGACTAAAACAGTATTTTGTTTTTCTGTCATGCTATTTCGACTGTCTGTAAAACAGTTATGCGAGTCTAGACACTCACCTGTTTTAGCTGCTTGCTTTGCTTTGCCATTTGCCAAAGCATTTACTGTAGCCTTTCCTGTATATTTTTTATGTGCTTTGATTTTGACAATACTAAACGTTCCTTGTAAATCATTTTGGGAATGAATGCGTATAACTCTCGTACTGTAGTATGTTTTAGGGGTTTGACAACACTGTTGATGATTCCCCTTTCCCCTTCTGACTTAAACTGGCATGTGTAAATGCAAAAAAAAACATTTTAATAAAGCATTATTTGAAATGGACCACACAGTGTATGTCAACCATTGTTTAAATGCCAACATACTGAAACAAAATTATTATTTTGTCTTGCCACTGAGGCAGAGTCTGTAATAAACAAGACTACTGAGATATATCAGCAGGAGAAATAACTGTCATTTCTGCTGAACCCTGCCCAATGTAAACCTTGATGTGCTTCTTCTAACTTTCTTGTCAGATTAACCTCTGTAGTTTGTGCCCTTAGTAAATGTTGTTGGGCTCTATCTGATTATTAAGTTAAACCAGAAATGTCATTATGTAAAGTCTGAATGGTATGCTGAGTCTGTTTCTCTAAATGGCATTACTGTCCCCTACTACTGTCTCTAGGGAAATTTTGAAAAGCTGTGAAAACCTTTTCTCTAAAAGGTTAATATTGATAGCACACTGTACTATGTAAGAACTTTTTATGTTTGTGCATTTGCAATATTTACCATAAATAACATTTGTATGTAGTCTATTACATTACTAACAATAATTGCATACACTTGTACTGTATGAGATTTAGGTGACTGCAGAAGGTAATTTAACTGTTGTATATGTGAAGAACTAACAAAGCTAGAATCAAACAGATTGTTTATGAGAACAAGATATATTTTATAGTATGGCTTATATACTAGACTCCTGTGACAAAAGAGACAGACGTTAGGAAAGTTACTTTCACATAAAAAAATGGCTTTATGAATTGCTGTACATTTTGTGTATGGATTATAGGCATTTATACATTTACAAACACAACTGTTATCTAATGTCTGAACATGAAACATTTCAGATTTACATTTTATGTCTGACACAAAAGGTTTAAACCATGTAAATTTATATATACAATATGTGGGCGCTGTAAAGTTAATTGTCTGTACTTGCATCCATGTTATAACTGTGAAGAAAGTACCGTAATTTATGCAGAAGACAAACAGGTGATCAGGCTGAAGTCAATCTGGAAAAGGACGGTGTTTCTCTACAGACGAATTGTAAGTGGTCCGACGCAGGACAGTTTCCATGGCGGTGTTCTGTGTCCACCAAAGAAGTACTGGAACTGGAACTGTTTGTTAAAGCACTAGAACTGTTAGTCTGTTGAACTAACGTAGTAAGTAGTAGGGATCCCTCTGTAATATTAACTGCTACTAACAGATATATGGTCACAGTCACTGGCCAAGGCTCGCCACTGAAAAAATGTAGCCACTGAAGAATGTATCTCTTTCTTTTCTGAAGAAATGTCAAGCAGAGGTCTTTATTTTGCCTCTGAAGAAATGTCACTGAAGAAAATGTCCAAAAGTAGACCAGACAAACTCTGTACTACTGTATCTGTTATACTTTATTTGTCTCAGAACAAATTCTTGCCAAACAGTTAATTCTGTCAGAGCTATTTCAATTCTATTATAACACAGCTAGACAGATGAATTTAGTCTAAAGCGTCACCACCGAATAAAACATACTGTCCAGTTTATATACTCTTTTCAACCAATGTTATTTTTAATGTTCTTGTGACTTGTTCTTCTGGTTTCTGTCTGTGTCATGAAAAAGTCCATGGTTATTTCATGCCCTTTTTTTGGTCCTTGCTGCATCTGAAGACTTCACAAAAGTCTCTCCACATCATCTTTGTGTCACTTGACCTGTCTGCATTTTATTTATTTATTTATTTCTGCATCCGAAAGCCAAGAAAGTCAACTTCCTTTTTTTCTATAACAGGATGCATTTACAGTATTGCCCACAGCTATATGTTGTTAATATCTAAGCTGAACATAACTGTTCTTGCAAAGCAAGCATATTATTTTGAAAACTGTTGTTTGGCCTTGCACATTTCCTTTCACTGTACACATGGTATATTGGGGAAAAGCATTTTAATTTACACAATATCTATCAATGCCATCAACTGTTTGGCACAGCCTAGGCCTCCAGCATCTCCACACCCTGTGTATCTGATACCTGTGCCACATCTGTCATCTTTGCCATTGATGCAGGGAAATGAAGCTATGTGTCTAATGCACAGGGTGACTACATTACTTGACATGTATGTGTGTAATGCAGTATTGCTTTTCCATACCACTTGTTGTGGTACACAACAGATACTGTATGCTGCCATGTGTCATGGCTACACACCAAACTTTGCGTTCCTTATGTTGTATGATGTTGTACTGGTGGTAGTGTTACAGGATGACATGTGCCTCATGGACCTGTGTATGTTTCTATTCCAGGAGTCTGAGGCAATAAACTATGGACACATGGTGGCAATACAGTGGCACAGGATGGCATGGCAGCACACCAGAAATATGATGTCAGCAAGGTACGGCAGTATATGTGCATGGCTCCCTAGGTGCATATGTCTGTAAGAGTCTAACAGGGACAATGGGGTCAGTCTATGTAATCATGCATTCATACTTTGCGATAAGGTCTACTACCCTTGATATGTGTCACCTGGGCTCACTGAACATATACCGTATTTACAAGGTGTGGTGATAGAGTTGACACATCTACACATATCCTGTGTCCGGATATTATGTTCTGAGGGTTTGACTCTCAGACACTTGCATATACACCAGCTGACATACCAGTCTGTACACATTTGGCAGCATGCCCTGATGCCCTACTATTGCCATAAACTTTGTCACTGCAGTAGGGACATGGGTGGGGGTACATCAGGGCATACAACACTCAGACTGAGCAAAGCCATCTCACTGTACCTACTATTCAGGCAACATGTACAAAGCACCCACTTAGGAATCCATGATACTGTCAATGTGGGGGTCACTACGTGGCCCAGTGATGGCAGATATATGCAACATAGGGACATCTGACTTCAATAGCTGTTCTGTAAGCAGCAGTGCTCAACAGGACACAGTCATGGGTCCTCTACTGCTTGGAGTGCATGTCTCCACAGTACACACGGATACTGACTGACTGTGGCTAACAATGTTGGCTGCTGCCTGCTACTTGTGAGCACTCGTACAGTCACTGTGTTATGTCAGTGTCTTGCATGACGGTATTACAAATACATGCCTGGTGACATAGTAATGGCCATAAACCACAATCAAATATATATGTACTATCCTTTCCACTGGGGATACCTTTGTCCCCAGTTTGTAACATGGCAGTCCCTACATGTGATGTACATACTTAGGGGTTACAGGTAGCCACACAGACCCAGCTACACAGGTGTACAGCTCATGTGCCACACATCAACATATCTGTAAAGTGGTATGGCAGGATTCATATGGCATAGTTGTCATCACAGTCACTGGTAGGTGACATACCCAAACTCTCCATATACTCCTCCCTCAGCATGCCACTATCTGACTACAATGGTCATGTGTTTATATACTTTCATATTTTGGCACATGCAGATGACAGTATGGCCCCTCATATCATCAGTATGTGCTTACCACTGTTCATCTACAATGCTTGTCAGTGCCACCTGTGTCATTTAGTTTACTCATAGGTGATCTGTGCCGTGCATACAAAACAAGGTGTGACCTTGCTTGATTGCATATGCTGCTTATCTCTAGGAAGCACAGTAGATGGATTAGTCACCCTAAGGACATTAAGCCACTATGTGACATTAAAAGTACATGCTTGTTGGTGACATTTGTGTATCAGATGTAATGCACCCTTAACACAGACCCTCCATACTGGTACAGTACAAAGAGCATCTCAGTGCACTTCCCCCATGTCATCTGTATGATTCACTGGGCAGATGTCATCTCAACACTTGGAGTGCGGCTGCACCTCCTGTGGACTTGGGCAATATGTGCTGCTCTTGTGACGAGGGGTAGCAATGTCTCCAATTGTGACAGCTTTATGGCCATCATGCTAGCTATGTGCACATCTGCTATTGCTCTGTGACATGATGTACAATGCTGTCACAACCTGACATGCACACATGGCCACATTCAGGCTAGCAGCACTTCCACTCACTGCATACAGGATACACTATGGCACACACATAGTGCATGCAGATTGTATGCACAGTAGAAAATTTGCCCATGTAGTAGTGCACAGTACAGAGGACAATACTGAATGACCACACCTCATGTCTGCTAGTACTCTCCATGTAGGACGCATAATAATTGTTGATATGAGCAGGCCATGTTGTCATCACTCATTTGGGAGACCACATCACCCACAACCAGTAAAATAATGCAAACCCTACCAATGTGTACATTACAAAGGTTATCATATGTATGCAGTATGGATATGCACACACACACTGAGTTGGCTGCTGTGAGATTAGAACTCCTATCTATCTACTGTTACACACTATAGCTTCCAATACTTATCATATGTGCCATGGAGTTTATATGATAGTAGACATCAGTGTAGAGGAATGCAATTTAGAGGACAGCAGCTAGTTACAGGGCCAAAAATTGCATAACCATTGCACAGGGATAGCCCATAAGGTCATGTCCATCGTGGTGCAAGGGGATACATTCACACACACACACACACACACACACACACACACACACACACACACACACACACACACACACACACACCCTGAGTTAGCTGCTGTGAGATTAGAACCCCTACCTATCTATTACACGCTATAGCTCACAGTACTTATTGCATGCACCACAGATGACATGTATTGAACATGTGATTGCAGGCACTGTACTTGGGAAGTGTGCATAGTAGGCTTGTGTCAGACAGCATGTGTGGCCTGCAGAGTAATATTGCTTGGTACTGTTATTGTATCTATTGTCCTAGGAATAGGGTACCTGTTAATACCCCTGTTATGTCTGTACAGTCACCAGTATGGCCATTTGTGGCTGGTCGCAGTTATATAGGCAAACATGTGGCCAGGGACACTTTTCCCTGTCAAAAGCATGTGTTGGCATCATTATACATTATACCACCTGCTCACCTGTGTCTGTCTACATGGGTGACATTCTGCAGGCATAGGAGTCTGAGGGTGAGTGGAATTTGTGCTGTTGCAGCCTTGGTTTGCTTCCTCTGGGCAATTGCATTGATGTGGGATTGCAGATAGCCACAGCCTTTGTTGGGTATCTGGGGAATTCATACATCCCCACACACACACATATAAATATTTACATTTGTATAACAGGGATGTCTCTATAAATGCTACTGTGTGTGTGTGTGTACATTATGTATATGTAGAGAATCTATGTACCATTGTAATATATGTATATATATATATATATATATATATATATATATATATATATATATATATCAGTATTATATGTATTTGGAGTACATACTGCTAGATGCACTGCTCATGAAAGTTGGGGATAGGGACAGACAGAATGTATACGTAGCTGTCTGTATGTACAGATGTATTTCCATATAGCAGGTCTTTGTGACAGAGAGGCAACAGAACTGCGCTCAAGTTAGCTAAGTGTAGGAGCATGCCCAGTGTGACTGTCAGTAGTTAAAAGGTGACTCCAGGCCAGAGCTACCTGTACTCCAGTCTGGGATTTTGTGTGCTACAGACATTGGCAGCTGCACCTGTTTTCACAGTACAGCACTTCTCTGAACCTGTCCATGGCATTCTCCAGCTGTCTGCTGTACTTAATATGTGACTGGAGTACATAATGTAACACCACACACAGGGTGACAGTCTGCATACATCTCACTGTACATGTTTTTACAGAAAGTACGGCATTTCACTCTATATGTCTAGTCTGTTCCTCATACATTTTTGGTGTTCCAGTCACTTATTATATAATGCAGTCACCGAATAGTACTACCTACAGACACATATGAGTGATGGACTTTACATCCTGCAGATATTCTGTTGTGATGCAACCCGCTGTTATACTAGCCACCTTCTAGGTTAATCAGAGTATGTGCAATGTCTGTCTATAGTTATGGCACTTTGTCCCCCAATTGTCTCTGACTTTGTCCAGCCGTCTTGCTGTAACAGATTGAGGGGTATGACAGTCTGTGGGAATACCAGCATAGGACTTCCTCACATGCAAAAGATGTGGATGCTGCCAGATTTAAACCATCTACACTATCACCCATACTAACATGCATAGCCCACTGAGCCACACAGAGATGTATCATTCATCACACAATGACCAGCATACACACATACATTATCATCCCTGCATTAGGTGTGACATCCATTAGGTGTGTATGCCCAGGTTCTATGTCACAGCCCTGAGGTAGGCTGGTCTGCTTATATATCATTGCTGATGTACGGTTACAGCAGTTGTATGGGAACACTGATGTGATGGGGGTGGGGGACCAGCAGACCATGATCTGCTGGCATAGACAGTTGTGCGACTGTCCTGTGACCCCACAGTATGCCATCTCCCTTGACTAATGTAGTGGATATTCCAGACATGTGGCCCAGTGGATATTATGGAGCACATACATTTAGACTGGGTACATTTTACCCCATGCTGCTGTTAGATCTCTCCAAGTAGCCCAGTACCCCATTATATTACCTTGTATACATGCAGAAGGTCTATACATATGTTACCATATTCTAGCACACTTTACAAGTAATGTAGAGGTGAGTGACTTACCTTGTGAACGCAGCAGTTGACAGACCTGTAGATAGGGGCTGACTCTGTCTGATGCACGCAGTACACACCCAATGCATGGTTAGGTATAGGTTGTGTGGGCTGGCTGGCATCATTTTTACTAAATGTATGTGAGTCGGAGTAAGGTATCAGTCCTTAGGGCCCCAGGTTGTCAGTGCATGTGCTATGCATTGTCTCTTGGCCAAGGCCAGGGCATACTAGGCATGCCTAAGTCTGCCTACAGGAACAACCTCAGGGGGTTCCTCCTCTGAGTCCTCCTATGCCTGTAGCTGTGGGACCTAGGCAGTGGTGGGGGGCTGAGTGTCCCTTCCCTTTGCTGATCCTGCTGAAGCTGTTTCTGCAGGATCATATTATGTAGCATGGCATATACTGTGAACATCTGTGCACATGTGGCTGGAGAGTACTGCAGGGCTCCGCCAGATATATCAACGCACCAAAACCGTGACTTCAGCAGCCCAAACACATGCTCTATGATGTTCTTAGTTTGTGTGTGCCTCATTATGGCATTCTTCCTTGGGTGTGTGTGTGCATTTCTGATGGGTGTCACCATCCACGGTTCCAATATGTGTAGCCAATATCCCCCAGTAAATGGTCATGTAGGATGTCCACCTGCATGCCAGATGTGGGAGTCATGATAATTGCCAGGGCTGCCAGCACACACATTGATGATAATGCCCTGGGCTTTGCACATGACCTGGCAGTTGATGGAGTGATACCCTTTGTGATTAACATAGATTCTACCCTCCTCACCAGGTGGTGCCTTGATGTGTACATGAGTGCAGTCTATGGCACCCAGTACCTAAGGGTAGTGTGCTACATGATCGAAGTGTAGCATATTGTTGGCCCTCACCTCAGGGGTGAGGGGAAAAAGATATGCTCACTGTCATGTGGTAGCATGGCATCCAGGAACTGGTGGAGTACCCTGGATGATGATGCCTGCAAGACCTCCATCATGTCCCCAGTTGGTCTTTGGAAAGTACCTGTGGCTAGTATCCTTAGAGCTACACATACATTTGGTCCACTGGGATGGGTTCCCCTCTGTTGGCTCTGGGTCTGAGTTGAGGGTGGCAGAGCTCAGTGAGTTGTTGTAGTATGTCCCTGTCCACCCAGTAGCACTCTACAATCTCCAGCTCATGTAGCTCCTGAAAGATTACCCTCGGCCTGAACACTCTTCTCCTTCTAAGTCTAGGCCTAATGTTAGCAGCAGCAGCACTGACTTCAGAATCTAGCACATACAGGTGTAGCAGACCTGCAGCAGCCACTAGCATTCCTTTAGTTAAAATTCCCAGGCCTGTACTCCACTGGTGCAGAGTCTGGAAGAGAAATCAGATTGTAGGGTGTATGCAACCTTTATTGAGCTCGGCTGTAGGTGTAGGCTGTGTGATTGGCTACCTATGATGCATTCCACCTGGCAAGTACATATTTAAGAACATTTAAAGGCTCTAGTTTAAGTGCATCAGTAATTAATATATCATTGGCTTTTTAGATATACTCAGCACTGCGGCACACCGCACAAACACGCAGAAACAAGTTCCCCGAAGGTAAACAAAGCTCAACAATCATTGTACACACACCCCTGAAAGGGCATGCTCAGCATGAAGGTGCACCACACAAACACTCTGAAACAAGCCCCCAAAAGTAAACAAAGTTTAGTAGCCAGTGTACACAGCCCCCCTGCTGAGCACAGCAGCACCCAGCACAAACAGGTGCAGCTGAGCTCCAGTGAGCTTACAAGTCATCAGACACACACCCGTTGATTTCAGCTACTTTTTCTGTGGACACTGACATGACACTGTGCAAACATAACCAGATCATTACAAAAATTTAATTATTTTAACTTATTTATCTTAAATTTTTGGACACATCATGGATAGGTTTGCACATATATATGTGTCTGTTAAGCTATTTCTGTCCATCTAATTACACTTTTACAGCCCCTGTTGTCTGTTTAAAATCCTGCATATGGAATTTTTCTGTGTTCACTATGGACACCAACACAGGGTCTGCAGGACTGCCTCTCTGCTTGCTGGATCAGTCTACCTCCCACATTTGCATGAAATTCTCATGCTTATGAGGTGATTTGCATGCCACCATACTTCTGTTTTGGCGAATGTGTGCATGCCACCCAGCTCTGTTTACTGGATCTCATACCTGCTTACTTTCATGCAAGCAGCATGTCACAATGACTACATGGTAAATAAGACTATGTAGGCTTTATTAAATTTCCCCTGATGTATTACTTCAGGATTTGTGATAACCCTCAAACTCAAGATTCTTAACTTCTACTTTGTCATTAATCTTGACATGGTGCCCATTTACAAAATTAGCTACAAGGTGCAGAGGTTTTTACTATGTGTTAGAAATGCAGTACAATTTTGTTCTCATATCTATTATGCATTAGTGGTGATATATAATAAATGTTTTTGTCTCAGAGCTGCAAGGTACACCACAGCTGAGTTACATATACTGTCAACAGTAAAATAAATAATGTGTTATGCACCAGTGTGACTGACATTTCCCAAATAAAAGCTTCCCAGTGTGGTCATCCTGCAACCTTTTCTAACATCAACAAGTAAAAACACGAAAAATAAAACTAGTAAACAAGACAGGTAGCAGCAATGCCAAAGCACACCAATAAACACGAAGAAAATTTTAATAAAATAAAGCGCTATTCATTTGCTACTATTAGTAAACTTCTTCTGAAGACGTTTGCTAATAGTAGCAAACGAAAAGCGCTTTATTTTATTAAAATTTTCTTCATGTTTATTGGTGTGCTTTGGCATTGCTGCTACCTGTCTTGTTTACTTTTTCTAACATGTTGTTTACTTAAATGTTAAATGAGTGTGTCCACTAGACACAAGTGCCTTTTCAGGGGCAGCCAGGTAGAATAGGCTTGGTTAAATGGCTTACTTAGAATCATACACTACACAAATGAACAGCGATGCAACCAATCCTCAGGGCTAAAGAACTCAGATTCTTAACAGCTCATAGCTAAGACAGTCTGTGCTGTACTCCCTCCCATGCAGTCTAGGAATACAGTTATCTTTTAAGCAAAGTATATTCCACACCAATTTCCTATCTACAGTCAGCTTTCCCTTCAGTGATTATATATATATAAAGAATTAAGAAAAAGCTTATGGATGTTCTTTTTTTTAGATTTTACTATAGGTGCTGTGCCAGTGTTGCACAGGAGGTCCTCAATTAAGTTTCATGAAATGATGCTGCATAAAATGATGATGGAGTTGACTAAAGGATGGTTACATGGGAGAAGTCATAGACTGATGCGAAGAGTTGAACTATCTGATAAGAGACAAGGATCTGTTTTAAGACCTGCATTACTATACTTATGTATTTCTGATACTGTCACAAAATTAGAGAACAAAGTGTCTTGTTTGTAAACTAATCAGTGTTACTATCAATAATAGTGGATGGTTAAACAATCTGAGAAAGATATTCATCATTAAAATCAATGTTTTAGAAAAAGTAGGAAATGTTGCTTAAGTTCTCTCTCTCTCTCTCTCTCTCTCTCTATATATATATATATATATATATATGTTGTTTTTAATATGTTTCTAAACTCCACAGACATATACTGAATGCATTGCATCATCATTTCAAGTAAATGTGATTCTCCATTGACAACTCTTTAAAAATTTGATCAAAGTTTGCATTTCTTTTTTGTATTGGAAAGCAGTATGAAAAATAATTATGGGCATTGTTTTATGTAAATGTTCTGTTCAAATTTATTGATCAAAGTAAACATTTTTGGCATTATGTTACAATTACCTCAAGTAATTTAAAAGCAGTTTAATTTTATGTTATTATCTTCTGTGTAGTAAAATAATGAAAAAAGGTAATAGTGAATAGTTGAAATACGTTGCTCTGGGCAGAGGATATGGACATTTGTTAGAAGTCATACAAGAAGAAAACATACTGAGTTATTTAGATTACACCTAAATGTAGTGATAAGAGTTCATGTGAAAGAACAGCTTATAGGGCTAAAAAGGATGCTGATGTGTAACTAGGAGATTTTAGTTCTACAGATAAGGATGTCATTTTGCCGTAATTCATGACATTGGTCAGGTGGTACAGTGATGCAGTGAAAAGCATTGTTGATTTACAGCAAGAGGATCTCCAATTCAATTCATGGTTGAGGTGTGTTTTCTGTGTAGAGTCCAAATGTCTTCTTTTGTTTTTACGTGGGTTGGCTTTGGCTACATCAGTTTCTACCCACCTTCCAAAGAAATGCAGTAGATGAATTAACAAATCTAAATTGTCCTTAAATGTATATGCGCTGTGTGTGTGATACAGAAGAAAGGCCTGACAATCTACCTCCATTCTCTACTTACCTATTAAGCTCTCTGGATAGTGATGGTTTATTCATGAGGTTGCTGTAGAAGTTACACATGACTCCTAATGCATGGGTGGATGGATGTCATTATTTAGGCATCCCCGAAGGACAGTGTCCTCTTTTGGAGAGTATACGCAATTAAGGTGTTTATTATGGTTGATAGCACAGAAGACTGACTGATATTAAATAGGGTTTAAGAGGTTTCAAATCCAAGGAAAATTTAAAGTGGTTTAAATTGTTCACAATAAGAAATAGAATGGGGTTGATATGATCTGCTATGATATGATGTGGAAAATTAAGAGTGTAAAGAGAAAAAAAGGTGGAGAAGTAAAAAGGATAGAGGTGAAAGAAGACAGCCAGAACAAAATGTGGAGATTATTTATTTATTTATATATGTTTACAGGGCTAGTGCACTGATCAATATAGACCAATATCAGGCTTAGTATGAGTGAAATATAAAAATATTTCACAAACAAAAAATACAGAAATGCAAGCAATAACAGAGTGGTTTAGACTAATTACATAGAAAAACTGTGTATATACGTTCTAGTGAGCAAACAGTGCAATGTGCAATCAAGCAGAGTATAATGTGCAATATATACATTCATTTCTAAAATGGTCAATCTTCATTGAATCTTCAGAGAGGGGAAGAGACTTGGAAAGGAGATAAGGTAGGTGGTATGTCCTGTGGTGAAGCACAAGCATTGGGCTTGGATGAAAGAAGTGCTGGGATGTTTTTTAAAGGGAAAAGAAAGAAATGCATTTTCATAGACAGAGTGGTAAAAGCATGACTAATATGCTTTTCTTTTAGGAAAAACAAACGCTTAGGGTGAAATATAAATATATATATTTATATAAATGTAGTAGTATTTTACATGGAATGGGAAGGTAACTACTGCAATGGCTAGCTGCTAAATTCAATCAATTAAAATGTACACATTGCCTACTTTGCCAACTTGTATATGCATGCATATATGTTTACCACCCTCTTGTACTCCTCTTCCAAGGAAAGACTAATGTTGTCTACATACTTTACAACAGTTCCATGGATTGACGCAAGCATTATTAATGAAACTGATCCAATACTTTGCCAGAACCTGTCATTTTCTTAGGCTTTATGATCTGGGCACAATATAATAGCACAAGAAATAAAATGTTCTAGAAGTATGTAAATGTCCTAGAAGTATATAAATCCACAGCACTCCAGGCCATACTATGGGGCAAATTATTTTAGTTTTTTTAACATGTATTTTATTTACTGTCTCAGAGCTGCAAGATATTAATAGTTGTTTAGAAAGAGGAATAGAAATGAGATGAAACACACAACCCACTGGAGATAAAGCTATATACAATATATGCAGAACTCAACACATATTAGAATCTGGAAAAACAGTTACATTCTTAATGTAATTCAATAGGCCTAAAAAAGACAAAACACCCAGCAGGCAGTTCTATTATATGAGTGGCTGTTTTAAACGAGTAAATAATTCTTTCTTATGCACCCAAAAAAGTTAGGCAGTTCCTGTAGGGAGATAACCTCCTTTAATATATACTATTTTGTCACAAGGTTATTATAATGGAGGTATGTATGCATTCTGCTTTCTAGATCTGAATAATGTGCTAGTCACTCTTGGGTATAACTCCAAACAGCCACATCTTCCCATTACTCTGAAGTTGCATTCCAAAGGAATAGATAGAATCAGTATCCACTGACTTTCTATAAAAATAATAATATGAATACTATTAGCAGCATCTGTACTACCACATATCCAGCACTTACTTTCACTTTTTCTTAACATTCTAAACACCCTAGTTAGTGTCAGGTACAGTTTTGAGAGAAAACACATCTACTGATCCCTAAATGTTGGCTACTGATGTAAACTGAGTAGGTACTACATGCTAATGCTATTCTGTGGGTATAATGACCACTCCATTTGGTTCTTCCATCAGATGAACATCTGTCCACTGATTACCTGAGCCTTAGGTTTCCACATGGCTCTATAAATCATGCCCACTCCTCCTTTCTTAATTTAAGTCCATGTTTTCCAGGTCAATATTATGGCCCCTTTTTTGGTTTCTTGTAAATGATACCTCCAGATATTTTGTAGCTGCTGATGTATAAAGCTGTCCTGATCCCTTAATGTAAATTCTTCCCTCATAACCTATAAACTACGCAATGATACTAATTTAGGAGTAACCAAAATCTGATCCCATTTCCTGATCCCTTTTGTCTGCAAAAAACAAATATCTTCATTGGTTCCCTTATATATTCAAGGACCAGAGGGTTGTGCTGAATGCTTTTTTGTCCACCTGTGGTTTGCCCATTCCTCATTCTCTTTATGGATCGATTTTTATTTTTATCCACACTTCTGGTAGTCTTTCTACAGGTTCTCCTGAATAATGACTACCCATGTCCCATTCTTTGTTTAGTATCTTAAAGAGTTATAACCATTTGAATGCTATTATGTATCTAGCAAGGTACGGTGGGCCCATCCACCATAACATTTGAGGAGATAAGCTAACTGCAGAGATCTGCCTTCCTGACTCACTGGGTAAGCACTATTGATAGCCTCTTGTAAAGCTCTGATTTTAACATGGTTTGGAGGAATAGGCCTTTTCCACATAATCTATAGAATATGGGGTATTATCACTACCTTTAAAGCTTGCATTCTACCTGAGATGGTATTAAAACTCTACAACTTTGTGAATAAGGTTATAATTATCTTATCATAGATACTAGAAATTTTTGCCAATAATGTCTCCTGGAAAGTCCCACCAACATAAAGCCGCAAGTATTTGGGAAAGAGAACTGATGGTATCACCATCTTCTATAAATCATGCAATAAGTTGCCTAATTTGATTATTATGGATTTATTCATGTTGAACCGTAAACCTGACTTCTCCCCAAAAGAAAGTAAAGATTTAAGAGGCTCTGTAAAACCTCTGGAAGATCAAAAGGGCTTGAACGATCAGAAGAAGGCTAAATAGCTGAAAGCGCTTAACATTTTATCACTATGGAATTTTAGTGCTTTTTTTACTTTTTTCCATTAAATTTGCTTGCTGTTTGACACAGGACTTTATCGTGGTGGATTTTTGCTGTGGTGGAATACCAGAGGTTTTTTCTTTGTTTGCTTCACTTTTCCACTGGTAAACCTTCAACAAGTGTAAGATAGTTTTTTCCTTGAAGCATTTGAAGGTAGGTTTCATACTTGCAGATATCCCAGTTTAATATAAGGACAAATTGTAGAGGACAATAAAGATATTAAAACAGTGACTGCTCTCATTTATAAATAAAAATTATATTAAATCAATAATAACATTTGGAAGGATGCACCCTTTGTCAAAATATATTTTATTAAAATGGAGTTAGTCCTGTGTTCAAGCTTCAGTGCCACCATGTTTTTCTTAAAAATAAGTAAGGAGATAGCTCTATAAATGTTTTATTAAATACTGCCAGATAACAGTCAGACTGCAGGCGTATGTAACACTGGCTGAATAAATATCTTAGTTCGAGTCATGCTCTGAACAATGGAGGTTGGTGACTTTAAAGCTAAAGTGGAACCACAAAAAAAATGAATGGGCATTGCTAATTGGAATGGGGTAGGATTTTATTATGGCAGGTGAAAGACCATTACCTATGATCAAACAACAGATGAGGTTACTCACATTCACTGACAGACTGCCTTAGTACCCTGTTATTATAGCCACTTCATTGACTGTATACACTTCTGATATCTGTCTGCATTAAACAAAGACAGCTTCAGGTGAAATGGAGCTCCATATGCCTACTACTGCACACTGGCATCCCTTCACCTTTTCAGAGCCTTTCACACGTTCCCCACCCCATTCTGTCCCCACACCATCCAGGTAGATTACTTGTTTCTTGTTTCACCCTTTGTCTTACTTCGCAGCCTTACTCCGTCATTTTAAAGCACACTAACTGACCACAGCTCCACAGTACTAAGTGAGGAGGGAGCAACTGAATTAAGCTGAAGTTGGCCCCAGAAGTCATAGGTTTCCAGATGCTGAGCTGCATCTTAGTTAGAGCTTTTTTTTATAAGCTTTTGATCCAGCAGTGGACTAAACAAAAATCATGAGTAAGAAATTTGGTCTTATTTTACTTTCAGTGAAACATGAGTTGTAGCTAAAGCTTAATGTTGAAAGCCAATAAAATAGTAGTTCCTCAATAAAGTGATAAGACACATGTTTATAAGGATAAATCAGTCATATCTAGGAATAGTGCCTGGCTTCCTACCTCTCCTAAAAAAGATAGTTACCTTCTGTGTACTCCTCTGGTTTTACATTGCAATAAAAGTAAAAGCACTGGCATATACTATACAGCAGAGGGTTGGGGAAGAAACCAGAGCAGCTGGATAAAACCCACACAGACAGAGAGACATGCACATTCCACATAAATAGAATCACAGCAAAAAATGAATTAATCATTAGAACACCTGCAAAAGATATACAAATGACCCCTTAAGGACATGAGTGTTTTGGCTGCATAATTTGTATATGTGCCATAGGCTTTCACAATAGAAGGTTTAAGGTTTTGCACAGTCAATAATGTAGTTTGTCTGGGTCTTCCCTGCAGTTTTTACTGAATGTTTTGTCTGTGTGACCTTTTTACCCTTTGGTTTGGATGTTATTTAGGATATTTTGCAGGCATATCAGAAAAGTGAAACCTTATAAATCCCAACTGACAGTAAACCAGAAGCAAATCCAATATGAAACTCCAGTCAGGAACCATGCAGAGGGAACAATTTTATTAAACCAATAATGGAACATTTGTGAAAATGCTTGTTGAACATTGCTTTAATAAAATAGTTCCCTCTGCATGGTTCCTGGCTGATGTTTCATGTTGGATATTTTGCAGCCATCTAATGGTTATAGACATCAGGCTTCATTTTAAGGTCTGGGTTTCTAAAGTATAACCAAACCATCTGTCGCCCAGTATTGTTCCTGTGCTGTACTGACAAGACCAAAAAAGGCTGAAACATACATGCCTACTGCTAGTGGGTTTTGGTTTTATTGAACTGAATGTACCCATAAAGACCTAAAAATAATAAGGAAAAAGTCATGGATATTCAGAAGCCATGTAACTGAAACAGTGGTATGCCCTTAAGGGGTTATTTTCATATGTCCCATGGGCTTTCACAACTGAAGTTGAAAGGTCTTACACAGTGAAAACTAGATTAGCTGGGTCTTTCTTCTATTTTTCACTTAATGGTTTGACTGTGTAACCTTTTTGTCCTTTGATTTTTTCTTTTGTTTTATATAGACCAATGCACACAATTTACATAAACAGATAGGTAGACAGATAGATATACGTGTTTGTGTGTATGTGTGTGCGTGTGTGCATGTGTGCGTATGTGTGTGTGTGTGTGTGTGTGTGTGTGTGTGTGTGTGTGTGTGTGTGTGTGTGTGTATATATATATATATATGTGTGTGTGTGTGTGTGTGTGTGTGTGTGTGTGTGTGTGTGTGTGTGTGTGTGTGCGCGTGTGTGTGTGTGTGAAGGCTGCCAGCCCAGCTAGATAGACGTTTGTAAATAATTATATGTCATTTGTGAATAGTAATATAATTTGTATGCTTGCCTTAGAAATGTAAGAAAACTATATGTGCTGTACCGAGCTTCAGGATTGTAACCACGGTGCACTCTGTTGAAAAAGAGCAGAAATGTGTATAAACTACATGCTTATGCAAATGTGTGTGAGTTGCTGGTAAAGGCTGGAATATACAGAGTTAACTTGCAAACTCTAAGCAAATAAGTGGAACTTGTTTATGACTGTTACAGAGTTAACTTGCAAACCCTAAGAAAATAAGTGGAACTTGTTTATGACTCTGTTATCTCTGTTTCAGCTCAAGGCAGATGCAATGTCTAGAGTTGTAGGCTTTCCTGTTGTCTGGAAACAGAGGTAATTACAGGTTTCCAAGATAACTGTTTTATGACTTCCAGTTTCAGGCAAGCTTCTAAAAGATAAGTGTCAGCTTCTAAGAGATAAGTATTTTTCATAGAGACATGTTAAATTCTGTTGGTATCTGTTTAGCCTTGGAACTAGATGGGGGTGTCAAATAGTAATATCATCCAGCTAACCCAGCAGTAATGTGTATTATTAATTTAAGAACCATCTCAGATAGAAAGTCTGTGTATTTTCTATTTTGTTATGGACCTGTAAACATCTCTTCAGCACTTCTCATCTACATTTGCCTGTCTCTGTAATACTTAGATCTTAGTATCTCTCTTAGAGATAGCTAAGAAAATAGTCAGATCAGTCTAGATATTTTCTGTATTTATGTGAGACTGTCCTGCAAAGTTGTTTTACAATATTTCCTGTGAATGTAAACTCTATTGTCAGTGTGTTGAGTTAATGAGTATTGCCTTGTGCTTTTACTATTCATTATTAAATATATTTAACCCTTTTAATTATGGATGGTTTTGTTTAGAGATATTTAAGCTCTCAGAGTACTTGCATATGTATTTGTTGATACTGTACAGGCCCCTCTGGAATTGCCTTAAAAGTTCTGATCACACTTATCATTCAGATAATAATAACATTACACAGTAGAATTGGTCACCCTTTCTAAGGGCCTTAATAGTAGCTGGTACATAAGAGTGGTTGGTGGCAGTGATTTCTAGCTTATAGTCTGGGCAGAAGGGGACATAGTTAGGGAACCTGTGCCAGCCTTCCCCAGGAGTGTCTGTGTGTTTGTATATAAACCAAAAGAAGGGGACATAGTTAGGGAACCTGTGCCAACCTTCCCCAGGAGTGTCTGTGTGTTTGTATATAAACCAAATCTCAAAGTGTGTGTGTGTGTGTGTGTGTGTGTGTGTGTGTGTGTGTGTGTGTGTGTGTGTGTGTGTGTGTGTGTGTGTGTGTGTGTGTGTATGTGTGTGTGTGTGTGTGTATGTTTGTGTGTGTGTGTGTGTGTGTGTGTATGTCAGCTACTTGGGAAAGGACATGAAGCACGTGTATGTTTGTGTGTGTGTGTGTGTGTGTGTGTGTGTGTGTGTGTGTGTGTGTGTGTGTGTGTGTGTGTATGTCAGCTACTTGGGAAAGGACATGAAGCACTGGTTGGACAGAGAGATTGCTGGTGGTTTTGGCTTGACTACTCGGCTAAGATCTTAACCCTATAGCTGTGCCAGTAGGGAGTCTTATTGGAGATCTGGAGAGAGAGAAACCAGCTCCAGACTGACTGTGATCTCTGTGTGCCCTTAAGGAAAATTGTACTTGACTGTGTGCGTACTTGTCATCCTCCCAATGTGCACATCCCTCACTGGTGTCAGTGGTGAGGATTGAGGCTCCTTGATTACTGGGCCAGTGCAGGGACAACACTATATATATATATATATATATATATATATATATGTGTGTGTGTATGTGTGTGTATATATATATATATATATATATATATATATATATATATATATATATATAAATATATATATATATATATATATATATATATATATATATATATATATAAAATACTTACAGTTTTAGATACTGACAGCAGGCAGGGTGCTTCTAAAAAACTGTTCTACTGCTCATGCTTCTACAGCTGTCCACTAACTGATTCCTTCATTAATGTTCTTGGGGAATTCCTACACCTCACGCATGACAACCACTTCCATAAAACTAATCTTAGGGCTTCCTCTTTTCCACTTACCTGGCAGCTCCATCCTTAGCATCATTTTCCCAATATACCCAGCATCCGTCCTCAGCACATGTCCAAACCAACGCAATCTCGCCTCTCTGGCTTTGTCTCCAAGTCGTCCAACCTGAGCTGACCCATTAATTTACTGATTCCTAATCCTGTCCATCCTCGCCACACCCATTGCAAATCTTATCATCTTTAACTCTGCCACGTCCAGCTCTGACTCTTGCCTTTTTGTCAATGCCACCATCTCCAGCCCATATAACATAGCTGGTCTCACTATCCTCTTGTAGACCTTCCCTTTCACTCTTACTGGAACCAGTCATGTCACAAATCACTCCTGACACTCTTCTCCACCCATTCCACCCTGCCTGTACTCTCTTCTTCACCTCTCTTCCACAGTCACCATTACACTGAATGTTGATCTCAAGTACTTAAACTCATCCACCTTCACTAGCTCTACTCCCTGCATCCTCACCATTCCTCTATCCTCCCTCTCATTCACACACATATATTCTTAGTCCTGCTGACCTTCATTCCTCTCCTCTCTAGAGCATATCTCCACCTCGGCAGAGTCTCCTCAACCTGGTCCCTACTCTTACTACAGATCACAATGTCATCTGCAAACATCGTAGTCCACGGGGCCCCCTGGCTGAGCCCATCTATCAACCTGTGCATCACCATTGCAAATAAGAAAGGGCTCAGAGCTGATCCTTGATGTAATCCCACCTCCACCTTAAATGCATCCGTCACTCCCACCACATATTTCACCACTGTCACACTACCCTCATACATATCCTGTACCACTCTCACATACTTCTCTGCCACTCCTGACTTCCTCATACAATATCACAACTCCTCTCTAGGCACCCACATCCTGTCATATGCTTCCTCTAAGTCCACAAAGACACAATGCAACTCCTTCTGACCTTCTCTATATTTCTCCATCAACACTCTCAGAGCAAACTATCACATCTGTAGTGCTCTTTTCTGGCATGAAACCATACTGCTGATCGCTAATCATCACCATCCTTCTTAACCTAGCTTCCACTACTCTTTCCCATAACTTCAAGCTGTGACTGATCAATTTTATCCCTCTTGTAGTTACTACAGATCTGCACATCACCCATATTCTTAAAGATAGGTACCAAAACACATTTTCTCCACTCCTCCGGCATCATCTGACTTTCCAATGCTTGCTAACACTGTTAAAGATCAACAAACATGGGGGCGTGACCGAGATGCATGTTAGTTAGCAGCACTTTTCTTGATCTCTGACAGTCTTTATATTTACTGACAGGAAAATTTGAAAACCAGGAGTAATTTCTTCACAAAAATTACAGGGTATAATATTTAATGGTCACTGGTTTGTTTTATCAGAAAAAATTGCTGGTATGTAACAAAATTTCTGTCAAAAACTTAATCAGAAAAACTACTGATACTGTCACAAGATGAGCAACTCAAAATACAACTTTCAAGACCAATCTTCAAAGAAGGACCTGCAAACCTTATTAGTCAACATGTCTGAACTAACCAAAAAATTTGATAAAATGGACAGTAAACTGGCTTTATATAAAGAATAAACCTCCAGACAAATAACGGTTTTAAAAGAAATGATGCAGCAACAAAAGATCCAAATAACCGGGATGGAAAACTCATTAAATGACCTGGATGGGAGATTAACAGAACAAGAACTATAAGTGGAATTTCTTTTGAAGCAAAATACAGCTTTAATAAATAAAGTGGATGACCTCAAGAACAGATCCAGGAGGAATAATCTTCGGATTTATGATTTACCTGAAAATGTGGAGGCTCAAAATATGACCAATTTCCTCACAACCTAGTTTCCCAAAGCTTTAAATCTGCAAGAGCCCTTTTCATATGGAATTGAGAGGGCACATTGATCTTTGACTAAATCATCTATGTACAAAAAGGACAAAACCAAACCAAGATCTGTCATAGTTCATCTTTTCTCTTCACAGAACAAAGAATTGGTTCTGAAGTCAGCATGGACCAGTTCCCCAATTAAATATAACAATAACATTATTAGGTTTGATAATGACTACTCTTCTACAGTGGCAGCAAAAAGGATGGAATGTTTACCACTAATTAAGAAACTTAAATAACAACAATCAAACATTCATCTTTTATTTCCAGCCAGACTTTGCATTTTTTCCCAGAAGGCATCAGAACTTTTGAAACCATGGATACTGCAGTTTCTTTTCTTTCTAAAAACAATTTCCTAGATCAAACAGAAGAAATGGATTGTTTGGGAATTAGCCTCAAATGTCATGATGAGAAGAATAACTGGCAGATAACAGGAAAGAAAAGTAAAAATGTTGTCGTTCTTCTTTCATCTTTTCCTGGTTAGGGGTTGCCACAGCAGAACTCTGGTCCACTAATGATTGACAGTAGTTTTTTAAGGTGCTGAGGTGCCAGCTTGACACCCAACTTTCAATGAAGACACATCCATTCACGCATGTCTTTTGAATGCAGGGAGGACATGCAGGCTCCACACAGAAGGCACTCTTGCCGAGAATCGAACTGGAGAACCTCTTGCGGTGAGGCGACAACACTACCACTGCACCACTGCGGCTATTGACTTTTATTATTTTCTTGTTAAAATAAAATGTTTTTGCATTATTAAGCACCTGCAGTTTATGGATAGGGAAACATAAATCTTCAGCACTCTACACCATCAGGAAAAGGTAACTCATATTAATTTATCTTTACTACTTTGAATTTATGGCCAACATCTGCATGTCCTCCCTGTGGTCAAGTGACATATAAAGACATTCAGGTAGGTGCATGCATGAATGGATGTGCCTTCTTTGAAGGTTGGGCTTCGGGCTGGCAACTCGGCACCATAAAACTCCACTGCCAGTCGTTAGTGGACCGGAGTTCTGCTGTGGCGACCCCTAACCAGGAAAAGCCAAAAGACAATACTTAAGTCAAATAGACAATGCAGTCATAAGTATAGGAACTGTTATTCCTGTTAACAATGCTTATGGGTTACCTAATATACATTAAGAATTTGAATGACAACTGGGGATAGTTGTTGGGTTGGGCTGGAGATTATACTAATAGTGTTATTTGAATATTGGTTGCATTGACTCTTTACTTATATTTACAGTATAGTTTATAGTCTTGCTTCTCTTCTAACAAAGCTTTAATAATGTGTTTAATATAGATAATTAGTTTTTAGAGTACATGATTTACACATGAAATGTTTTGTTTTAAGATGTACAATAACTCATTTATACAGTATTTATGATTGTTTCTTAAAGAATTTTTTTTTTACTCTGTGGCGTACAATTCATAAAAATGAACAGAGTAACCCAGGAAGCTCAAGTTACAAACAGAGAATCAAAACCACCACACTTGCATTGTCTAGTTTCCCAGCGGAATCATGAGCTGGTTACATTGTTTTCTGTTTTAGAACTCTTCACCTATCTTCATGAAGCAATTCTGAAGCCTGGGTTTTCCCACAGTCAAATAGAGGCACTAAAATGAAAGTAAAAGAAGCATGGTGATGTCACTGCTTTATAGCACTCAGATATAGCTGTTTTATCATTCTAAGCTCTTGAAGTGACACTTGTCCCCAGATTTACTAATCTTCCATGTAAGACTAGATTAGTCTTTCACGGAAGTGCCAGTGTAAGATTATGACAGCAGCGCACCATGCATATTAATGAGGGTGCACTGCCTCAACTCTAAAACTTACATGGATCGGGGACGAGTTTAGGGGGCGTGTCGGACTGCCGAGCAGTCCAAACATCCATGCCCCTGCAATAAAGAAATGCCGCAACTTCACATTTAAATGAGCGAGTCCTCTCATATGAGTACAATGTAACACTACACTCCCCCATATGTTCAACAACTAACAGAATAAAATATAAAAATATTTTTTTTTATCTTCCGATATAGCTGCGCGTAGTTGTGCAGGTTTGCCCAGGTTTGCCCATTGCTTAGCTACAGTTACAGCAGCTTAGACACCAGAACAGGATATCAAGAAAAATATATGCAAATTAAGCAATATAGCAATAGCATAGTGGTTAGAGCTTTCCCATAAAGAGGAAGCATTCCCGGTTTGAGTCCCACTACTGCACGTTCCATTTTCTGTGGAAAATCTGTATACAAAAACACTTCCTGACTTTTTTTATGTATAAGTTTTGTAAAAAGCATCGAAATGTTAAATTTAGTAGTGCAAGAATTATATATATGAAGGTGAAATGTTTATGCATTCTGAGGCATGTGTACCTTATTTTAAGCAATATAAAGCACTGCTAACCACATGTTACCAGCGCAACATCGGGCAAAGTCTTGCAAAGTTGGGTAAAGACGCTCACACCTGCTTTACTGTTCCTTAACGAGTCAGTTCTGCCCAGCAGGAAAATGAAAAGCAGTGACAGGACTCAAACTCAGGATACTGTGCACTATAGTTACAATACTTAACCACTAAGCCATGATAGCATTTCACAAATTTGCACTTTCAACAGAGACATATCTATCAAACGGATTTTAAACACTGCCAACATCAGCTAAGCAGGCATGCCCACAGCTGAGCTTTTTCAAAACTAGCCAATCACAAATAAGTGCGTGAAAGGAGGCATATTTAATCTCCACAGGTGGGAATACTTGCTATAACTGGTTGTAGCTTCCTTCTGCAGTCAGCATGGCTGGTGTAGGTGAGGGCACTCGGTTTAGAGCACAACACTGGGGCATCCAGGAGTCCAAAATTATGGTTTGGCTCCTCATCCACAAACATGAGCAAAGACTCCTTGCAGGGCCAGTACCAGGGTACCTAACATAAAACAGAGGCCTGGAACAGTCTTTCCCATGATCTCACCAGTGCCACTGGTGTTCCTCGCACTGGTGAGCAGGTCAGCATCATTATTCTGACCTGAAGTGGCGTAGGGGGGATGAACTAGACCAGTGGATCCAGGAATCCCGTAGGATGCCTAATGCTCCAGTACTAAGTAACCATTGTATTAAGTAGTTAAGAATTGCCATGCTTGTCTATACTATGGATATGTATGTCTCAATATCACTGCATTTACTTCACAGCTGCAGGTGATCGGGCTATGAATCTGCAAGCCCATGAAGATAGGCTGCAAAGGCTGCGTCATGAGGCAGGTTAGTAATTATTCTGCATGTACTGTTATATAAAATAAATGAGAGAGCCTTCAAAAAGTGTTTTAACCCAATAAATAAAGGTGTAATAATCCTTTAATAAATGTATAATTCCTGGAGGGCATCTGTGTCATTTTCTTTGATATGTTGTTGTACTGTTGCATTCTACAAATAGTAGTGTTGCATTAAGCAGTGTTAACCCACACTTGGGTAGGCCCACATAACGTGGATGAAGGGAGTGCCAGTAGCTTTTATGCATATTTACAGCCCTCAACTGTTGGTTCATGCCAATAATGTACAGGTTAATCTGGCACATGAGTAGCTTGGTATTGTGTTCCCCAGAAATGTAAGTGTGCTTCCAGAAATGTAGGGAGCTGTTAACATATAACTGATACTTTCACCGGAACATATCTAGATAATTATATGAAAGTAGAGCTGTCAGTGTACCATCTTAGCAGTAGTGTGTGTGAGCAATTCTCAAAATATGTTGCAGTAACATCTGCATCTTGGACAGTTTGTATGTAAGATACAGCTCATGTATATAATGATCTAGCAAAATCCAATTACACAATATAAGTACATTGGGTAGTGTAATAATACATGCAAGGGACATATAACTACAGTTAATAGGAATGTAGTGAAACTAGAAGAATATATAAGTTGTTAATTGAGTTATCTTTTTCCACCCTACTGTATGTGCATAAAAATGCAATTCCACACCTCAATCGGTATGTCTAATCTCAAAACATTTGTTGGGACATATGTACTATTGGTTTATAAATATTTGCATTTATTTCTATGCATGTGCCCTGTTAAAATACCACAATATTGGTGGCCTGTTGCCATTATTAAACCTGCATGCTGTTGTAATGTCCACTATTGTTCTATATATGCATGTGTTATGCTTGCTTTTCAACTGTTGAAAATCTGGTGTGTTGGGTTAATGGGAATACTTCTGCATGTTGTTATAACTAATTAGGAATGCTGTTGACTGTTACTAACCCATATCTTTATTAAACTCTCCAAAACATAGTTTGTATGGGAAGGCCGGTCCCAGCGGACCCACCTGTCCCACCTCAGCTGGCCATGGCACCTGGCACCAGCAGATCCGGTGCCCAGCCTGGGGCCTCCTCCTCCATTGGCCCTGTGCCACCTTTGGGTGGAAGCGCTGCAGGAGATGGGGCTTGCCCCCCCCATGCAAGTGTGTGTGGAGAGGCACCTATCACCCTTCGTATGGTCCAGGCTATGGTGCATAGAGAGATTAAATGTTCTGTTGCAGAACCTCTACACCAGCTTGAGGGCCGAGTGGCACAACTCATGGGTCAGCCTTCCCCTCCTACACAGCCCCCAGCACAGCCACTTTCTTGGCCATGAAGGTGCAGTGGTGACTGCACATGGGTGGTGACCTCAGTCCCACTGTTTCCATCTGGGGGCTCATGGGCTTGCGATTTCCAAACATCCCTCCCCGTCAAAGATGTTCATCCACCACATGTGTCGTATACCGCCCCTGTATGCATCTTGTTTGTCTTGTCTGTTTACCTCCCCAACCTACCTCCCCAAATACACCTACTTCTCCTACCAAACATTCCACTCTCATCTGAAAAAAAAAGGGCAATCTGTTCCCAAAAAAAAAACAAATTACGCCCCATACATAGCTGACCATTTTGCACACATGTCCACTGGACACATGAAATGTTGTTTAATTGGCATTACAACATAATTTGTTGTCCTCACCCCTCTCTCAGGGGTTGAAGGGTTCATATCTATCTCCAAATTTATTGCATCTGCACAGCTGTTGCTGTTGAAGAAATGGGTAGCTATGGACCTTCCCTTCACCCATCCTGCACATCCCAAGCTGTTTCCCATACTGTCTTCCCCTCTTTGTGCCCCTTTTTCACCACTTTCCTATCTCCCCATTTTTCTTTTCTTTCAAAGAAATGAGCGCAGGGGTGAGCGGGAGTAAGCACTATTAAGCAGTAGTGAGTGGGTTTGTGCGGATTTGTGCTTGTTTGTGCTTGGCTAAACAATGCGTGGCATTGTGCAAACCCATGCAAACCCGCTCAAAACTGCTTAAAAGTGCCTTAGTCTCTCTGTATGTGAGGGCCCTTGTTCTGCTCAGGAACAAAATAAAACACCTCTGTAGTCTCGAACCCCACACTACACAACATGAAGTACCACTAAGCCACAGTAGATATACATTAAGTTGGTGCTTAAATAATTATATCATGCATCAGAATGAGTGAATGTAAAGGAAAATTAGGAATACCATACCACACAACTTGTTCTGTGGATGTTGACCAACATTTGTTGTGGGATTGCATTACATGACTGTGATAAGAGAAGCAGCCATTCTAGCAGGAAAAAGAAGTTATGTCTTACCATAACGTTCCATCTGTATTGTTGATCCTTGTTCAGTCATTATGCATGGGTATCAGCTCCGACCTCGGAACTGAGCCGTCCATATTCCAAGCTCATGTCAGCTTCAAACTCTCGAGCTAAACTCTTACCCACAATCCCATCTCCCTGTTACTTCAGATTGAGTTTGCAAGTCAAAGAAGGTAGAGGCTACCTCTGGTCAAATAACCTAAGAGAGCCGGATGATGAGATCCACTAGAAACCACAGGAGGGGGAAGGAGGGAGGGTCGTAATGACTGAACGAGGATCAACAATACAGATGGAACATTATGGTAAGACATAACTTCTTTATCTGATATTCTTAATCCTCATTCATTACTTACACATGGGACAGAGTCCCCAGCTACCGTTATTCCTGGGAGGCTCTCATGAAAGGACATTCCTGAGCACCATAGAACCAAAAGATGCTCTTCCCCTGGAGGCCAAATCCAATTTGCAATGATTGATGAAGGTATGAGGCGTAGCCCAAGTTGCAGCTGCACAGATGTCATGTAAAGAAGCTCTGGCATGGAAGGCAGAAGAAGTTGCCACTGACCTTGTTGAATGAGCTTTCATGGTAGTAGGCAACGAGATGTTACGTTGTGAATAAATAAAGGTCACACAGTCCTTCAACCATCTAGCTAATGTGACCTTAGCAACAGCAGATCCTAATGTAGGTCCAGAAAAGGCCAAAAATAACTGGTCAGATTTTCGAAAGGACCCAGTCCTGTTTAAGTAAAAATGGATTTGCCCGTGGATATCTAGGGTATGTAGGCAATACTCTCCTCTATTTGAATGATTGGGAAATAAAACTGGCAATTCAATGGTTTGATTAATGGACATTTCAGAGATCACTTTTGGCAGAAATTATGGATTAGTTGTCAGAGACACTCTAGCTCTATGAAAAATCAATCATGGATTCTTGATACATAAAGCTTGAAGCTCAGAAATATGTCTGGCAGAAGTAATGGCGACCAAAAACAAGGTTTTCCATGATGAATTCTTGAGGTCGCAAGAAGAGGCTGGTTCGAAAAGTGGCATTGTCAGAGCTTGTAGAACTAATGATAAATCCCATGGTCGAATAGGTTCCCTAAAAGGTGGCTTCAGATGGTTCACACCTTTTATGAAGGTCTTGTACAATTTATGGGACATAACAGAGGAATCTTGGACACCCTCATGAAAATTAGAGATTGCAGCCAAATGAACTCTAAACAATAAACAATGTTGCAATATGAGGGAGACAGATAGGAGGCAGTATATATTTTTCATCAAATAAAAAGTGTAATTTATTTATATATTTATGCATACATTTTTTGATATTTAAGTGCAAATAATGGATATGTTTAAGCAATACAGCATTTTTTAAAGTAGTTTTATATAGGAATTTTATTAATTATTACATTGTGTATAAGGAATATGCATATGGAATTTATGTGAATTTTAAACTTAAAGCATTTGGATGTCATCCAATGAAAAACAGAGACTAACTATTTAAACAAGTAGGGATGTGATGTAATAAATCCTGATGAAGTTTCCTGTTTGGGAAAAGAAAGCACTAAATCAGTGTGTTTTTGTGCAATAAAGAACTCTAATAATTTCCAACTTGGGGATCCTGTCATATTACTTGGTATACTACTGTGAGTGGCTACCTTCATTGACTGCTTCATGTGACCGGACCTGGTGTTTTCATTGAGTTATTTGGTTCGGCTGACATCCAGTGGGTTACAAGTATAACTTTGAATATTAAAATAAGATCACATACAAGTGAAACTTTTAAAACAGTTTTAGTGTAATACAGATTGAGTTACTTAAATAAATGTTTCTCAGTCTGTTAACTCAGAAAAGGAAACTTGCTCAATACCTTACTGTTATCAGTTAAATTATGCTGATTGCATCATTGCCATCTGACTTTACAATTCAATGTGGATTGTTAGTGTGTTAAATAATATTGTATATAAAGCTGCAGTGGTGGTGCTGCGGTAGCATTGTCGCTTCACAGTTAGACGTTGCCAGTTTGATTCTCAGTTAGAGCGTCTTCTGTGTAACGACATGCGTGAATGGGTGTTCCTTCATTGAAGGTTGTGCGTTAGGCCCAGCAAGCCAGTACGTAAAAATCTACTGCCAATCATTAGTGGACTGGAGTTCTGCTATGGCGACCCCTAACCAGGAAAAGACACAAACAAACAATAAACCAAATCTTTCTATTTATAGGGTTGTCTTAAGCTTATATAAGTTACATTTCACCATTTCAGGACTTTTACAATGTATATAATTACATACATATGACACTGCTACAAGTTGTATAACAACTTTTAAATAATCTACCCTAGGTAAACCAGAGAAACAATATCCAAACATAAATTATACAAGCTGACTAACATATGGGTTTTCATCTCGTTTCTGTGTTGCTTACACTTAGAAAAAAAAGAGAAGGTTTTAACACAAAAAGGAATGTTGAAAGATTTGCTTATAGTAAACATGCATTATAGAATTCATACATACAGCAGTGTAGCCTATATTTAAGCATAACTGTAAGACAATTTCTCTGGTTAAAGATGATTCATATCAACCTGTATGATTTCTTGATATGTTATTGGGATTGTTAATTCTTGTCAACCTTAGTAAACTGAATTTAGAATATATCAGACTGGTTAATAATCATAAGTTTACTATTATAATTATCCTATAGAATGATAACATACTTTCTGACTAACAAGTAATGACTTGTCAGGCTCAGAGTATAGTGCCTGCAATAGGGAGAGGGACACTTTGATGCTTTGTCATCTTAACTGTAGGGGTTATAATAACCACATGGATAGAAAGGGGTTCATGGTTCAGGTTTTGATACTACAATGTTTGTTATGTTTTTTGTTTTACTTTCATATGTATATTAGTCAAACTAAAAGGAAACTAAAACATTTTTTTTTATTCACAGCTGTACACAAACAAAAACTTTTATACATTATTCTGCCTAATGGGATACAAGTTCAATTAAATCTACATATAGCAGTATTTAAATATGAAGGTGATCTGAATTAATGTTAATGCGTTGAATAATATATGTAAGAGACTAACCCCTGGATTCTCGAAAGCCTGCATGGAGTACAAGATGAGTGCAAGAGTCCATGCAGGCAATATGTCTGCCGTGTGATCCAGGAACAGCCGGCAGGGGCGTGCACAAGAGCTCCTGCACTAATCTTGCATGGACTAAGCCCTGGTATGCAAATCACCTCATTTGCTGGAGAAAACCATGCAAATGAGGTGATATTGCAATCCAGGAAGCTTGCAGTAGTCCGTGCAAGACAAGTGCAATCTTCAGAAATGTACTCGATTAGTAACAGTACATTTCCGCAAATTCCAAAATGGAGCTATGACAGCTCCAAATCAAGGCTGCATATTACTGAGGAAGCATGCCATGTTTAAAAAAAAATAAAACAACATTTATTTTTTTTCGCCGATCTCGGCTGTTTAAGCTTAGGGCAGTGGCACGCAAACGAGATCAGGGGAAAATAATAAAATAAACTGAAAATGAGCGTTCTAACAAAAATCAGTATTCTGCCATGCAAGTCAATGGCAGGCAAAAGACAACTTGGCCAGTGAGTAGTTGTTGCAAAGGGGGGAGGCTCAGTGTGGGACATGTAACTATGCATTAGTAGGCAATCCTATGCAAATTAGGGAAAGGTTAGTGAATCCCAGATATTCCCAAGGTGTGAGGCAGGTCCCAAGAGTGTAAAAGTATAAATAGCTGGGTGCAAGACTAGGATATAGGTGACATCATGGGGTTGTGTGTCAGGCATACTGTAAGCGGATTGGAGACCTGTGGCTCGGGACTGCTCCTAGCTTAGCACAGCTAAGCTAGAGGTGTTTCCAAACTGCCTAGCGCTCTTTACAAAGTGTAAGCGGGTGTGCGTGCCACGGACCGGGTCTTACAGGAAGAAAAAGGAAGTTAAACCAGGAAATAGCAGCTCTGTGCGCATTTGAGCACTCCGTTTGTGCGGCATGCACACAGGCTTAAACAAGGAGGCAATGGTAAGGGAAAACAGCAGTAGGAAGGTAATCAAGGAGAACTAGCTTAGCTGACAGGTGAAATGTATCAGAAACAGCCAATTACACAAGCAGCAGCCCAGCTGAGCCCAGCACACCAATATAAACTATGCAAACACCTGTCCCCCTTGTTTTTTCCAAAAAATCTGCACCACCGGTGTATACAGATGGGGAAATTTTACAAATCGAAAGCAAGAGAAAAAATGTTAAGGGCTGCATTTGCTATCATAAACCAGCATGTGCAAGAGGCTGAGGGTGGTGAGGATGTGAATGCTGCTTAGCAACCCACAGTGAATAGATGGAAAAGAGTGTACAGACCCAGGGTAACATACCAAGGGCTACATGAGCTGGAGATAGTGGAGCGCTATAGGGTGGACAGGGACATCCTACAGCAAATTGTTGCGCTGTGCTGGCCACGCCTCACACAGAACTAACAGAGGCGAACCCATCCCAGTGGATACCAAGGCATGTGTAGACCAAAGAATACTAGCTACAGGAACCTTCCAAAGGCCAACTGGGGATATGATGGGGATTTCACAGGCATCAGCATCCAGGGTACTCCACCAGTTCCTGGATGCCATGTCAACACATGTCAGTGAACATGTATATTTCCCCATCACCCTTGAGGCATTGGCCAGCAATATGCATCTCTTCCATCAAATAGCAGAATACCCTGAGGTAGTGGGTGCGATAGACTGCATGCACATATGCATTAAAGCACCACCAGGTGAGCAGGGTAGGGTCTACATCAACCGCATGGGCTTCCCTTCCATCAACTGCCAGGTTGTGTGTGATGCCCAGGGCATGATAATGAATGTGTGTGCTGACTGCCCTGGAAGCTACGACAATTCCCACATCTGACATCTGACGCAGCTGTACCAGACATTTGCCAATGGGGACATCCCACTTGGTCACCTAGTGGGGGATGCTGAATACGCACTGGAGCCATGGCTGATGACACCCATCAGAAATGCACACACACCTGAACAAGAACTCCATAATGAGGCACATGCACAAACATGAATCATAATAGAGCATGTGTTTGGGATGCTCAAGTCATGGTTCCAGTGCCTGGACACATCCAGTGGACCCTTGCAGTACTCACCAACTACATGTACCCAACTTGTCATTGTATGTGCCACGCTACACAATATGATCCTGCAGAAACAGCTGCAGCAGGAACAGCATGGGGCATGGTCACACAGCCCCCCACCAGTGCCAAGGCCTGCACAGGTACAGAGTGACTCGGGGGAGGAACAACGTGAGCCTGCCCCAGTAGGCAGAAGGAGGCGTGCCCAGTATGCCCTGGCATTGGCAAAGAGGCAATGCATAGCACATGTACTGACACAGTATGGACCCAGTGAATGACACCTCTCTCCGACTCACACATACAGTAAATGGGACGCCAAACATGACACTACCTGCGCTCAACCATGTATAGTGAGTGTACTAAGTGCATCCAACATAGGCAGCCCTGCAGCACCACCTTCAATACTGGGACACCCACAAGGTAAGTGACTCACACATGCCAGTTGGGGGGCACATACCCAACAACAGTCACAGCCAGCAGGATAGGTGTAGACAAACACAAACAAATGCTGTAATATAGCCTCTGAATGAGCCCTATGGGTAACCCCTCCCCCAGGCCTACACAGACAGACTACAGCAGACCAAGCAGTTGGATGTAAGTTGTGAGGTCTAGGAAGTCAGAAACTAATATGTAGGTTTTGAAAGCTAAGATCTGTAGTACACTGGTGTGCCTCTAGCCAGCATGATAGGCAAGTCCACAGACTGAAATTGTGTACCCGACATACCAGTACAGTCCTAGCAAATGAGTAAATGTGTCAGGTGTGCTCCACCATCCTACTTACATTTATAGTAACAGTCAGGTGTGCCCCCTATGCAGAAATGTAGCAACAGTCAATGCCAAATGACCGATGTATACCCTGCAGACACAGCATGCCACCTGTTGGTGTACAACACAAAGGTCAGCACAGCAGTACAAACTACCTGGACTTGATCCACACATGCAATATAGATGGCCATACTGGGCATGCTCACACACAGATGAATGAAGGCAATGTCAGTCAACAGCATACTGAACGGTCATACTGGGCATGCTCACACACTTAAACACATGAAGGCCATGTCTGCAAACACCAGTGGACCAGACATATCTGGCAGTTGCAGTTCTTATTGCAGACACATGTCAGTATGCACCACTCCTGCCTTGCACACACAGTGGATGGGAATACAGACATATATGTTAGGACAACACACTATAATAAGCTAAAGGTAGATGGAAATAGATGTGTGGAAGAGGGTGACCATGACAAGGAGCCATCTGGGCCTGTCCCACCCAGCACACAGCCAAAAGGCCCAAAACACATGAGGTGCAGGTGTCACTCGCTGCAGATACTAGCCACCAGAATCTGTCAGCATGACAGACCATATGGTGCATGCGCCAGTTGTGCAACATGACTGTACAAGGAAGTAGTCACCTAGTAGCTGTATACACGTACCTGTAACATATGACCCCGTGTGTGCCTGCATGTGGCATGTCAACCCCTACATGAATGGGTTATGGCCCATACAGACACTGCCCTCCCCATAGCAGTATCATGACAAGCCTGCTGAGGTCATCCAATGTGAAATACATCACTGGGAGAGCTTTAGCTCAGTAATCCTCATGATGCATCCCATAACTGTGTACTGCTGTAGTGATAAACTAGTTAGGTAGTAGTTCTAACCCCAGACTTGGCAAATGTGTGAGTGTGTGTTTGTGTGCGTGTCTCTTTGATGGTGTAGAGAGAAATGCTTTTTAGGCTACTCACACTCCATACAATTCATATACTCACCTTTGGCAAGGCTGCTGATGTCACTCACCTAGCAATACACCTCTGGGAATATCACAGCCCAGTAATCTCTGTCGCACGTTCTGTAACTGTGTATTGTTGTAGTGTGATAATGTAGTTAGGTAGGTGTTTTAATCCTAGACCTAGCAACTGTGTGTTGGTTTTTGAATCTGTGTGTGTGTCTGACTGAGTATAGAGCAGTGCTTTTTAGGCCACTCCCACTCTGTACAGTTCATATATTCAACTTTGGCAAGGCTGCTGATGTCACTCACTTGGAAATACAATTCTGGGAAAGTAATAGCCTAGTAATTACTGTAGTGTGTCCTGTAACTGTGTAAAGCTGTTGTGTGATAAAGTAGTTAGGTAGGTGTTCTAACCCCAGACTGGGCAACTGTGTTGGTGTGTGTGTGTGTGTGTGTGTGTGTGTGTGTGGGTGTGTGTGTGTGTGTGTCTGACTGAGTAGAGAACAATGCTTTTTAGGCCCACTCACACTCCGTACAATTTATGTACTTAACTTTGGCAAGGCTGCTGATGTCACTCAGCTAGAAATACAACTCCTGGAAAGTAATAGCCTAGTAATGCCTGTAGCATGCCCTGTAACTGCGTACAGCTGTCATGTGATAAAATAGTTAGGTAGGTGTTCTAACCCCAGACTTGATAACTGTATTTGTGTGTGAATGTGTGTCGGACTGAGTAGAAAGCAATGCTTTTTAGGCTACTCACACTCCGTACAACTCATATACTCAGCTTTAGCAAGGCTGCTGATGTCACTCACCTAGAAATACAGTTCTGGGAAAGTCATAGCCCAGTAATCTCCATAATGCATCCTGGAACTGCGTACTGCTGTAGTGTGATAAAGTGGTTAGATAGATGTTCCAACCCCAGACTTGGCAAGTGTGTGTGTGTGTGTGTGTGTGTGTGTGTGTGTGTGTGTGTGTGTGTGTCTCTCTGTCTGTCTTACACTGAGTAGAGAACAATGCTTTTTAGGGTACTCACACTCCTTAGAATTCATATACTCAACTTTGGCAAGGCTGCTGATGTCACCTACCAAGAAATACAACTCTGTGCAGGTTGTAGCTCAGTAATCTCTGTAGCGAGTCCTGTACCTGCGTACAGCTGTAGTGTGATCTAGAACCATGGTAGGGTTCCATCTCCACCCATGGCAGTTCTGGATGTTTTGTGTGTTTTCAATGTCTGTGTACGGAGGAATGCATTATAGGCTACACACTCACAGTACATTTTGAATGCCCTACTTTGGCAATCCTGCTGATGTCATTCATTGTGAAATACACCTTTGGGGAAGGATTTCTCTAGTAATCCCTTTGGTGTGTCCTATAACAGCTCCATGCTGTAGTGTGATATAGACCTTGGTCAGGGGTTCTATACCCACACGTCAGTCATGGCCGTTTTGTGTGTGTCACACTGTCTGTGTAGGGAGTAATGCATTTTAGGCTAGTCACTCACAGTACGGTTGAAATGGCCATCTTTGGTAATCCTGCTGAAGTCATTCAATGTGAAATACACCTTTGGGGAAGAAGTGTTTCAGTAATGTCCATGGTGTGTACTATAACTGCGCAGTGCTGTAGTGCAATAGACTAGTTAAGTAGGGGTTCAACTCCTAGACATAACAGGTACACACACATATGTATGTGTGTGTGTGTGTGTGTGTGTGTGTGTGTGTGTGTGTGTGTGTGTGTGTGTGTTTGCAACTCGTATCCTTTGTAGAGGTGTGTGACAGCTTTGGGCAATGTGGAGGGGGTTTTGCTTATTTCTTTTATGAAGGCCCTACTATATATATATATATATCACAATTTCAACCAGACGGGGATAACAGATGTAAATTAGCTGAGAGGCTGGGGTGCAAAGCCATACCCATACATGTGGCATCAAGGCCAGCCACTTGTTTGGCTGTAGGGGGATGCCTATTTGTACAAGACGTATTGTGTGTGGGGCCTCTCAACCCCATTAACGATGCATGTGGAATATGTGTATTTGTTAATCTGCCATTGCTATCTACAAATGTATGGCTATATATACCTATATAGATTTACACATCTGCTAATATATAGATATATATATATATATATATATATATATATATATATATATATATATATATATATAAAACTGTGTCCATATACACCTACATAGATATATATCTGCATACACATATGTAATGTGCTGTGTATATGTAGACATAGGTGTAGACACATATATGTGTCAATTTAGGCATATGCATGTATATATGTGCATATATATTGATATATATGTATATAGTTTTAGAAATATATATATATATATATATATATATATATATATATATATATATATATATATCTACATATCTAGATATAGTGTATCTGTTTAGATATTAATATAGGTACACACACATACATTTAGAATCATACAATACTTTTTAAAAAATGTATTTTTAATATATGAATTTTATTAATATATATTAATGTTAGGTTTGTATTTAGGAATGTATTCTAAGTTATATTAATGTATAATTTGTATACACATTTTTTAAAAAGTATTGTATGATTCTGATAGGGGGGTGGTATGATGTTCATTCAATGGTGGAGGATGTCACTGTTTAAAAAGTTTTGGTTTGTTTTAATTAATGACTCTGATGAAGCCGGATTGTTGGCGAAAGCGTTTGTGTGCTTAGTCTGTATTTGTCAGTCTGTTCCTGCTATTAAACTTTACTTCGTGGGTGAATTTTGCTTATCCTCTGGATATTTATTGGACTTGGTGGAGCTGCAATCTTCATTTCAGGAGACAAGACTGGCCCTCCATCAGCCCAATCTGTGTGGGGTCCAGTGTTTGAGGGTTGCCAATGTCTGTGTTCAAAAAATCCCTGATAATGCATTCCATGGCCATGCAGATCAGGCTTATCAGACTGATGTGATGGTAGTTCCAGGGATTGCAGGTGGATCCCACTTGTGGAGTGGGGTAACTGTAGCTGTGCGTCACTCAGTGGGTACCAGGCCTGCTGTGAGGCTATGATTACACATGACAGTTAGGTGAGTTGCCATTCCATTTTGTAGTTCATGTAGTACACAGCCCAGGATGTCATCTGGTCCCATGGATGCTGTATTCTCAGTTGTGGGTAGTGCATTTCCTGCCTGTGTGGCCATGATTACTGGGCAATGGAACCCTTTCCGTATTAACATGGGCCCTTTTGGGGGTGTGAGGGGGTGAATGTGGCACTAAATCAATCTGCCAGAATATTGGCACATTCCATGGGAGCAGTCTATGTAATGCCATTCTGTTGCAGCTCAGAGCACTTCTGAGCATTGCCAGTTAGAATTCAGACATAACTATAGAATGCTGTGTGGTTGTCTGTGGAATCTGTGCCAATTTTAGTTACATAATCAGCTTTGGAAGATTCCATGAGGGATCTCAACATCTTACTGGGGCTGGTAAGGGAGTTGTTTGTATCCTTAGATTATCCTTTTTTCTTCAACAGTGTCTACCATCTGTTGTACACTCTATTAATGGCAGGAGACCACCAGACTGGCTTAATTATTTGGGAGGTGAGCATCATAGTTCTATGTGGGATGTCAGGAATCCTGCACAAGTGGCTGTGCTCATACAGTGCCTTAGTGCAGGATTCATCAGTTGAACTGTCAGCTCCTGTCTCCATGAGTGTCACAAACATTGTCACTTCTGCCTTGAGTAGGATGGAGTGGGCCTTGGAGAGGTGTTTTACGTTTTATGGACAACTGTATATACATTCCTTTCACATGTTCAGTGTGATTAGTCTATGGTTGGATTACTTTGGTGAAACCGCAGTCCCATGTACTGTTGTGATGGTTGACTGGTTAATTACTGTGACTATAGTGTATATGGTCCTGGGTTCATGACCTACAACGGCAGGTTATTTTTGTTCTGTCCAGTACAGCAGTTAATGCATACAGACTAATTAGGACAATTTAGGTTAGTAACACTCAGTATAATTCAAATGCCCTACTTTGCCAATCCTGCTGATGTCAATCAATGTGAAGTACACCTTTGGGGAAAGAGTACCCCTGCAATCTCTGTGGTGCATGCTATAACAGAGTAGTGTGACATGGAACCCTGGTAGGTGTTCTATTCTCACACATGGGAGTTGTGGATTCTTTTGTGTTTGTTCCTATGCCTGTGTAGAGAGCAATGCATGTTTGGCTAGTCACACTCACTACAATGCATTTGTTCTACTTTGGCAGTCCTGCTGATGTCACTCGCTGTGAAATAAACCTTTGGGGAAAGAGTATTCCAGTAATCTCCATGGTGCATTCTGTAATGGCATAGGTAGGGGTTCTAATTCCAGATGTGGCAGGTATGTGCTTTAATGTGCTGATGTATGTCATTTGTGTCCTATGTGGAGGTGGTTGTGAGTGTGTAACAACTGGACCCAATGTTGAGTGTGTTTGTAAATTTTCTTTTATGGTGCCCCTAGCATAAATCACAATATCCACCATGCAGGGATAACAGATGTGATATCAGTATATAGTCAGTCAAGGGTTCGAAACCCGGGTCTGGTAGGTGTGTGACAGAAACAGGCTCACCTTTTACTCTCCCAACCCACCCTGACTTATCTTTGCCTCTGTCTGCCTCTCTCACTCCCTCTCTGGTGGATGTGGAGACCTACACCTGCTTTGCTTAGGCAGCGACATGTGTATAGTGATGCTCATGATCAGCTTATGGCCTCTGCACAGATTACAGCCCTCCTCTAGCTGATTGCATGTGGAACAGCTGTGGTAACATTCCCATAGCAAATTGCATGGAAACACACTCCAATATCTAGGAACATCTTGTTGGTGTTGGGCCTTATCATTCACTGTGAGCAGGAACTAGATCTGTTGTTTGGCAAACAGCATCACAGATGAATTGGGAACTTACCTCTGACAACATACACTGTGGAAACAGGCCAACACACAGGAAGGGGATGTACCTGTCCTGACTACAGACTGTAAGTGCTGCTATACTGCAGTTGGGGTACTATTGGTTTAACAGGGTGTGTGTGGATATCGCTGTCCTACATGTTTTAATACTTGTCATGTCAGTGCTATGTTTATGAGGAATCCCCATCTGTAGGATCAACTGCAGATTGGGCAGTGTGTGGTGCCTTGTGTTCCTTGTGTTACCCACAGAGCACCTATCTCTCAACTGCAGAAGGCAGTGTGAGGATTGCAGTCAGTACACCATATTCAGTGACAGCATATGTGATAAGCCAGTGAGATATCAGACTGCTACATATGTTATGTATAGTAGAGGTTATATTTGAGGACATAGCCTGGGCATTCAGTGGTTGTGTGTACAGTACTGAGGTATGTGTAAGTCTGATAATTGTTGACAACGTGTGTATAGTGTATATATACCTTGGCCTGTGTAGAGACTGTGGTAGATGTCATTGTTCTTGGTCCTGTTCTATCTGAGGTTGCATGCTACTCCACTGTATGTCACCCTATCAGGTTATATGTTTGTAGGGACGAACACACACATGTCCCAAACCATAGACAGCCATCAGAGCACACTGTGTAGCAGCCCAGTATATGGAGGGTTGTTGTGTGAGTGGCTCATATGAGGATGGTGTACATCAGATAGTCCATATACTGTGATAGTATGCTAGCTTACCATATGTGACTGTGGCTGTGTTCACATTGGTTGTGGTTATGCACTTTCACACAGGTGTCTTTTACTCTGTGATGCAACATGCCTGTAGAGCCTGCTATCTATGCAGGTACATGTGTATTCCCACATAGGAGATGTAGCCCAGTGTTGAGTCAGCCTGTAGCCTGCACTGTCCTTTGTTACATGCCTAGCAGCTTACTGTACTTCACCAGTGAGATGTCATGTCCAGCTACTTGCCAAATGTACTGCTGCCTGGCCACCATGACTGTCATGTATGTCAGACAAAGCAGTGGGATGCTGTTCAGATGCATGTCAGTAACTAGTGGATAGTATGTGACCATGGCACCTCTGTACCATCAGTTATTATGTGTCAGGACAGACAGGGGTGTATGAATGCATAACCTATGTGGGCGGATGTATACCAGTATGTACGTGTTATACCCTCTACATGGCTGGTAACATCCACATTGACAGGCCTGGTCCACATATCTTGCATGAAGGGGTTCTGTGTATACCCCTAGACTGGCCCGAGTATGTCAGACTGTCCACATATATTGGCCATATCGCAGCTGTAGTCCACAGGGGCATTACTGTGCTAGCAGTGATACTGTACTATGATGACCGTAGGATGTCTGTAAGTAGCCAGTGGCACACATGTTAACAGCAGATGTGGCCTCCCACACACACCATTTCTGTGAAGACAATTCCTATTACAGTAGCAATAGTCTACAAATATACTGAGAGGTTAGGACTATTGGGGCTGAGGTAGGGTTCCACTCCATGTGCAGGACATATGGTGAACATATATGTATAAATAAGTATACATAGATATGTACACATATACATATCTTGCTTACTGTATGACAACAGTTTTACACATATGTGCCTGTGTTCCAGCCTCTGTCCTCCACCTACATACCAGGCTTTGCACATAAGACATGCTGTCAGAGGTTGTTATGTAGTGGGCTGTGTGTATGTCATGCTGTCATTCCTGCCATCACTCCACTGCTGTTGTGTCCCCCACACATACTGGGAGGTTGGGGCCATATATGTGTGGGTTTCACCTACACAATACATGTGTGCCCTAATGCACTCCAGAGGCCAGTGTATGTTACAGTGGTATATGGCCCAGTATTAGTGAGTGTAGGGGGGGGGTGCACCATGACTTACCTAGGCTGTTACAACATGTGTGGGTATCTGGGATAGGCTGCCTTGAGGTATGTGGATGTACTTTATCATACAATCCACCTTGGTGAAATGCAGGCCTCCTGCCTCCTGCCATATGGGATGTTCTGTTTGTCAGTGTGATTGTGATGGTGTCAGGTATGCCTTGTTATGTAACAGATACATCCCATTGTGTCAGCTGGGGTCTGTCCCCCCTAGGGATTGTGTACAGTGTAGATAGAGGCTGCTGACCTGTACATCTGCATTACGTACTGGTGATTGTCTGGTATGCTGTGGCCCAGTCTGTCATTACTAATGTACTACTTGGAGGCCTCGGCCTGGACAGCAACATATGTCAACCTTTCCAGACTACTGTCTTAGTATAACTGTTTCACAGTTGCATTACACTGCTCATATGGATGTCAGTGTCTAAACAGCTATATGACATGGCATATACAACTGTCACAGTACACACCTAAAACTTTCACTTTCATTTATGCACACCTGTGTGTGGTGTTATACCCTTTGATATCTCTGTGGGTATATGTTGCAGGCTATGAATGTCATTTGTATGGGTGGCTTATACAATTTCCATTTGGTAAGGTGGTGACTGTAGGAATACTGGCTACTCCATATTGTGTGCATGTACTACATATGTATATTACTGTACAAACCTCTGTGTGTATGTGTAGTTACATATATATGTATATATATATATATATATATATATATATATATATATATATATATATATATATATATATACATATATATTCTGTGTGGAGACATGCATTAATGGGCGTACCTTCATTGAAGGTTGTGCATCAGGGCCAGCAACTCGGCACATAAAAATCTACTGCCAATCGTTAGTGGACCGGAGTTCTGCTGTGTATGTGTCTGTGTGTATGTATCCTAGGGATAGCCATGTAGTCCAAAGCCAATTGAGTTAGGTCTCGTAAACAAGTTAGGTTTCACCGTGATGCTGATCAGCAACGTTATCACAACTCGTCAGCGTCTGAAGGAGGGTATACATCGTACGAGGATGAGAACATGGATTCTGACTTTCCTGCCCTTCCATTAGCTCAACAAACAGAAAATCTTCGGAGGACTTTTCGTCGAGAACCGGCGTTTTCACAGAAAAACGCCCAAGGTCAGAAACGACAGAGAGAACAGTTTTCATATTCAGCAAATGAACAGTATGGACAGGGGGGATACAAACGAGGCAAATGGTGAGATTGTTATGTTAAATACTAAGGATTATGTAGTTAATCTATCAGGTTACATGTTTAATAATGTTGAATTGTCTGTGTTAAATCAAGGTTTAAAGTTTATTCCCACTGTTGTTACTAGATTACACAATATAAAGAAAGATGTTTATGCTTTTGGTAGGAAGCTGCATTTAAAAAGTTATTTTAATCAACTTAATATGTACCCAGATTGTGTTTCTGATAGTGAGGATGGCAGTGGCATGTCTGACAGTTTTTACTCTTGTACTTCAGAGGAAATGGCTAATGCTTATTGTAAGTTCAATACTGAGAATGTTCCTGTTGTGAGTCATTTTATTCCTAATGATTTAAATCCTGATGTTTGCAATTGTATTAATTTGATCAATTTTTTTACTGAGACTTCATATGACAATTTTATGAGTAATAAGAATAATATAAAATATAACATGGCCTTTAATGAATGGCAAGTGCTGTTAGAATTAAGTAAAAAAAGTGAAATTGTTTTTAAACCGTCAGACAAAGGCAATAAATTAGTAGTTATGGATTCTATTCAATATTTAGGCATGTGTTTGGATCATTTAAACGACATTACAACATATAAAGTGGTAGATATGGAAATTTATTCTGCTTCTTTGTTGGAGTATAAAGAACTTATCAGCAAAGGAGTTAGATTAGGATATTTTTCTCCTTTAGATATGAAGAAAAAGTTTGGTATAGAAGGGTGCCGTATGGCTAACTTCTATTGTCTACCAAAAATTCATAAAAATGTAACCAAACCTCCTGGTAGACCAATAGTTTCAGGACGTCAGTATTTCCTTTATAATTTAGGAACTTTTTTGCATAATTATTTGGCAAAATATGTGAATAGACTACCTTCTTACATTGTCGATGTGTTTGATTTTTTTGAAAAGATAAAAGACATTTCTTGGAATAAGAACATGTACTGGATGACCATCGATGTAAAAAGTCTATATACCAATATCAAGCATGGGGCTGGTATAGAAGCCATCAGATTTTTTCTGGGTGATTCACCTTCTACTGAATATTTAGTGGATTTGGTATATTTCTCACTAACACATAATTTTTTTGAGTTCAATAAGGTTATTTACCATCAACTCAAAGGAACAGCTATGGGGGCTTCATTTGCCCCCATGTATGCTAATTTGTTTATGGGTCTTTTTGAGTTGGAAGTCATTTACAGGCATAGTTTTTTTCATTGTCATGTTATTAAATATTATAGATACGTAGATGACTTGATTTTTTTGATAGAAGGGGGTCAATCTTCTATACATCAATTTGTATCAGATTTGGATATAAATAGGTTTAACTTAAAATTTGATGGTGTAAATATTGGTACTAGAGTCCCATTTTTGGATACAGTGTTAGATATTTCAAATGGGTATAGCTTAGTTACTTCTATAAATAAAAAATTTGAAGGTGGTTTTCAGTATGTGCATGGCACTAGTGACCATCCACCTCATACTTTGCAGGCTCTGCCTTATGGAGAAATGCTAAGGGTCTATAGGTTATGCAATGAAGCACGGACACGTGATAGAGAACTGCTTGCTATGGCAGAATCCTTTATAGCTAGGGGTTATAGCCAACAAATAATAAAAGACAGCTATGAGCGTCTGAATAATAATGAAAGACAGAGTTATAATCAGGGTGAAGTTAGATCTGAAAGACATGGTGTCAAAAGTCATAGACATCATGAAAATAATAAGGAAATTGTATATTTTGTGTCCACATTTGGATGCTTTACTGAAGAATTTGTAAAAATTATCAAACAGTTTTGGGATTATTTATGTTCCTTAAATAATATTCAAACATGGTTAAATTTAAAGTTGAAATTCTCTTTCCGTAGGGGCAAGAATATAAAAGACTTTTTAGTCAAAAGTAAATATGAGCCACCTTTGGATGCATTGCATCAGAATATTACTTTAGTTGGTACTTATCCATGTAATAAATGTAAAGCTTGTAAACATATTGTACCTGAATTTTCATATATTAATGGTATTAGATTTAATACCAAACAACAATTTTCTTGTACTTCTGAGTGTGTCATATATGCTTTACAATGTCCATGTCATAAGATCTATATTGGTGAAACGAAACGTGCCTTTAAGGTGAGACTCTTGGAACATGTGAGGGACATTGAAAATAAAAAAGAAACTAGCCCTATAGCCATGCATTTTTTGAATGTACATAATGGTGTTAGTAAAGGACTACAGGGCACTGATTTAGAACAAATACAAGTTAATAGTTATAATAATATAGATATTAAATCAGTTCTTTTGTATAAAGAAGCTGTATATATGCTGAAGTTTAAAACAATGTCTCCTTTGGGTCTAAATGAGGACTTTAATTGGAGAGTGTTATTTAATTAATTGCCAATTTTTATTGGTCAATTGTATAATTGGCAATTTTGTTTTAGTATAAAATGTACTGTGGTTTCTGATGGTTTTTACTCCTTGAAGGCTGAGGCCGAGACGTCAGAGTTCTTTTTAAATAAACTGCTGTTGGTGGATCGCTTGGCTGTTGTTTTTTTCTGGATAGCCATGTAGTGTCTGGTCCTGGTTATGGGATCTGCAACACTTGGTACTGTATTACAGGGGGGTCGTGCTTGGCTGGGGGGTATACCTATACATGCCAGATGTATATTGTGTGGGGCCTCTCAACCCCATTAACGTTGCATGAGGACACATATGTTTTGTTATTTCCCCATTATCTATAGATGTGTGTCCGTATATACCTATATATGTATATATATATATATATATATATATATATATATATATATATATATATATATATATATATATATAATTATATAACCTGCTGTATATATTTAGACATGTAGATGTGGACATAAATATCTATAGATGTAGGCATTTGCATGTTTATATGTTCATAAATATTTATATGTGTGTGTGTGTGTGTGTGTGTGTGTGTGTATATATATATATATATATATATATATATATATATATATATATATATATATAGATAGATATATACACACACACATATATCAATATGTTGTAACCATTTAAACATTAATATATTTACTCACAGACATACATCTACATGTTGGAATACATTCTCTGTACTGTTGAATGACTGGGCTGGATGATATGTTTGTGAATACATCACAGATATGTATATTTGAGCTGGCTTAGTGGTAAATCACCTTTGCTATGTTATGCAGAGTCCTTGGTTTGATCCTAGCAGCGGCTGCTTATTTTGTTGCTAGGCAGAACAAAGGCCGTTGGATACAGTGTGATTAAGGCACTTTTGAGCAGTTGTAAGCAGGTTTGCATGGGTCTGCGTGACAGTAAGCACTGCCAACCTCCACTTATGTTTTCTTACAGTCAGTTTGCTTCAGCTTTCTCAACCTGTGCAGGCATAGCTTACCCTCATGCAAACCTGTGCAAACCCGCTTACCGCTGCTCAACAGTGCTTACTGCCCCTTACCCTTGCACTAATTCCTTTAAAAAAAAGAAAAGGGGGTTGATAGGAAAGTGGTGAAAAATGGGGCACAAAGAGGGAAAAACAATAAGGAAAATAGCTAGGCATGTGCAGAAAAGGTATAGGAAAGGTCCATAGCTGCCCAATTTTTCTACAGCAACAGCTGTGCATATATACTATATTTGCAGGTACTTTTGGACCCTCAAACCCCTGGGAGAAGGATGAGGACAACTTATATTCATTGTGATGCCAATTAGACCAGATTACATGTGTCCAGTGGACACATGTGCAAAATGGACAGCTATGTATGGGGCGGAATTATTTTGTGGGAACAGATTGCCCTTTTTTTTCAGGTGAGAGTGGGATGTTGGGGAGGGGTAGTATGTATATTTGGGGAGGGAGGTTAGGTAGATTAACAGACAAGACGCACAAGATGCATACAGAGCTGGTATATGACACATGTGGGGGGTGAACACCTTGGACAGGGAGGGATGCTTGGAAGTCACAAGCCCATGAGCCCCCAACTGGAAACAGTGAGACTGAGGTCCTCACCCATGGGCAGTCACCACTGCACCTTCACAGCCTCAAAGGTGGCTGTGCTGGGGGCTCTTTAGGAGGGGCAGGCTCATCCTCTAATAATGCCACTCGGCCCTCAAACTGGTGTAGATGCTCTTGATACTCCAAATTGAGCTCCCTATGCACCATGGCCCGGACCTGTTGACAGGTGACAGGTTCCCCTCCGCGCCAGCCCCATCTCCTGCAGCAATTCCTCCCGAAGGTGGTGCAGGGCCCACAGAGGAGGAGGGCCCAGGCTGGGCCCCAGATCTGATGGTGCTCGCTGCCATGGCCAGGTGAGATGGGACAGGTGGGTTCGTTGGGACCAGCCTTCCCATACGAGCTGTGTTGTCGCAGGTTTATGGCAGATATGGGTTAATAACAGTCAACAGCATTCAAGATTAGTTATAACAGCATGCATAGATATTCCCATTAACCCAACACACCAGATTTAACACAGTTGCAGAGCAAACAGAACACATGCATATATGGAACAACAGTAGCCATTACAGGAGCATGCGGGTTTCATTGATGGCAACAGGCCACTAATATGGGTGTATTTTAACATGGCACATGCATAGAAACCAATGTGAATATTATTTAACCAGTAGGACATATGTCCCAAAACGTTTGGAGTGTACACATATCAGCTGAGGAGTGTCATTGGGTTATTATGCACATATGGTAGGGGTGAGAGAGTGGATTCAATTAACAACTAATATATCCTTGTAGTTTTCACAACATTCTTAGTCACTGCAATGATCTTTCCCTTACATGTAAAATTACACTACACAATGGCCTTATATTGTACACTGGCATGTTTATAGATTATTATATATGTAACCTGTGTCTTAAATGCAGGCGTGACAGGCTGGAGATGTTAATGCAACATATGTTGAGAATTGCTGCCATACACATTGGGTGAGGTGCTAGAATGACAGGTTTGTTTTCATATACATTCTCTGACTATGTACACGTTTGACTATCAGTTATGTGTCATTGACAGCTGCCTACATTTCTTGGATCATCACATTGAATTTTCAGGGGAACAGGGTACCAAGCTGGTGATATATGGGCCATTTATCTGGACATGCTGGACAGATTGGAACAGTTGTGGGATACAAATATGCATACAACTTACAATTTGAACATTCAAGCAAATTCTGTACAGTTGTTGGGTGTAATTATGCATACAGCTTTCTATCTGAATATTGTATCACAGTCTATAGAGTTGTGGAGTATGATTATGCATACAACTTAGTAGCACTCCCAGGAGTCAAACCCCTGCTGTGTGTGACAAAATATTATTGCTAACATCAGAGTACACTGTGCTATCAGGGAATTGATGTACAGATTTCAACTGTTTCCTATTTAAGTCTCCCTAACTTGTATGATATGACTGACCTACTGGCACTTCCAACATTGTTATGCATAACTTCATGCCCATTTTATCTGCATACCACGGTGTGGGTGACACTGCTTATGATACAACAGTACTATTTATAGTATGGGAACAGATCGCAAACATATGAGAGAAGAGTAAACAGAAGCACTCCAGGGGGTTATACCTTTATTCACAGACTATTAACACATTTATTTCTACTGGTACAACACTTTCTAAGGCTCTTATAATCTTTGTTATGACAGTACATGCAGACTGTTTACTAACTTGCCTCACGATGCAGCCTTTGCAGCCTAGCATCATGGGCTTGCTGGTTCGCAGCCCACTCATCTGCAGCTGTCAGAGAAATGCATTAATATTTAGCCATACCTATCTATAGTATACACAAGCTAGGCAATTATTTACTACTTACTAGAATGTCTACTTACTCAGTACTGGGGCATTGTCCATCTGCCAACACTCCTGGATCCACTGTTCCAGGACATCCCCCCTCCACTGCTTCAGGTCAGCATGGTGGTTCCTGACCTGCTCACTAGTCCAGGGGATACCTGTGGCACTGGTGACGTCACGGGCGAGACTGTCCCAGGCCTCCATTTTGTACTGCGAGCACTGGTACTGGCCGTGCAGTAGTCTCTGATCATGGTGCTTTACCAGGAGCCATACCATGAATTTTGACTCCTGGATGCCCCAGCGCTGCGCTCTGAATCGAGTGTCTTCACCCACACCAGCCATTCTGCCTGCAGTGGGAAGCTACAACCAGTTATGAGACGTATTCCCACCTGCGGGGTTTAAATACGGCCATTTTCCCGCACTTTGCTGTGATTGGCCAGTTTTGAAAAGGCTAAGGTATGGGCACACCTGCTTACATAAGACTGGCACTGTTTAAAGAGGTATACCACTATGGAGATTGAATTGGCTCCCCTACACATTGCTTACACTTATTAACATGAGCTGTGCTGTGGTTAGCATTGCTTCATAGTTGATTATCACTATATTTGCCATTTAGCAATGATTTATTCTTCATTACAGGTTACATATGTGTCTGGTATCCGTGATTCATGTGTACATACACTGTATGGGGTCCTGGGAACTTCAATACTTTATTACCATAACACCTCAAATCTATGCTTACTCCAGTACTCCAGTTCACATATTTATGTTCTGTGGCAGGGTATCCAACATCACACTGTAAATAGATTCAGTTCACATGTTTGGTTTGATTTTCCTGTGGTGAGGATTAGTTTGCTGATACCTCATGCATATCTGTTGCTATGATACTGTGACTATAGTGTACAGGGTCCTGCGTTTGAGCCTTGCAGAGGCAGTTTATTTTGTTGCTGGGCAGAACATGGGCCATTGGATGCAGAGTGATTAAGGCACTTTAAAGCAGTTGTAAACGGGTTTGTGCAGGTTTGTGTGGGTTTGCACGATGGTAAGCACTGCTAACCTCCAGTTACAGTTTCTTACACTCAGTTAGCTTCTACTTTGCTTAATCTGTGTAGGCAATGCTTACCCACATGCAAATGCACTTAAATACACTTACTAGTGCTTATATATGCTTACTACTGCTTATTTATGCTTAAACATGCTTACTAGTGCCTTATTCATTATGACACTGACACTTCACATGTACATTTCATGCAGTACTCCAGTTCACATTTAAATGTTATTATGTAGGTTATACAGCAAAAAGATGTAGCTGGGAATTTCTGGTTAAAGGCTTATAGTGTCTGCATATTTGAACTGTTTCTTACTGAAATTGGTACACCTTGTTTGCTGTAGCATAGACTAGACCCAGGCCTGCTGAATCTAGTTTTGTTTGTTTGCTTGTTTGCTTGTTATTTCCCTGAAACACTAATTCCACATAAAACGCGGCTTTTCATCGCTTCTGTGGATCCCTAGTGATATCTGCATTGATTACTCTACTTATTTCCTTGTTTCACTTGAAAGAAAGTTACTGTTTGTCGTTTTTGCATTTAAGTTACCTGTAACACATTGCATTTAAGTTACCTGGCACTTGCTCACTAAAGCAATTATATAAGTCAGCACTAAAAACTTAAAAGCACTACACCCTCACAAACTCCCCTTGAATACCTTGTTCCCCATTGGCCCTTTCTTTCAATTATAAAGGAATTCCCAATACTATTCTAACATGTCCAAAGGTCAGTTGTCAATCTCCTCTCCGGTCCAGCTGGTGAATCTGGGAATCTTGAGGCAATGTTACAACTGCCTCATGTACACAGACAACCCTCTCCTCCTCCCAACAAATTCCAACACATGTGAGAGATGCAACCATATAGCCAAACTGGAGACTAAGCTCTCTCAACTCAGTACTGGCGTAACCAATAAGGAGGAGAAGGAAACCACACTGACTACAATTCCAGTCTCACATAGACCTACCACGACAGCAAACCAAACACATAAACACACAAAAACATACTCGGAGGCTCTAAATAAAAATCTGCCTAAGCAGCAGAGACCTCTAAAGCAGACACCCAAGCAACCGCTACCCCAAAACAAAACACGTGCAACACATAGCTCACAAAGCCAGTGTGCTGAACAGTCACAGCCCTTAAGGCTAAACAACACACCTGATACACTTGTAATAGGTGACTCTGTCATCAGGCACACTGACATTCCGCTCACCAGGCTGAACAAGGAGAAGGTCACTGTGAGCTGCCTGTCGGGCGCTAGGATCCGCCACATAACACAAGCACTCAGGTCACTCCAAGGCAAGTACAAATATGACTCCGTCATTGTCCATGCTGGTGTGAATGACCTGAGACGTACCTCCCTGGGCTACATGAAAAGAGTCATAGAGGAGCTCTCTGAGCATGTAGCCCAGGCCGGTATGACCCTGACCTTGAGTAGTATCTTACCCTCACCAAGAATGATGCCACAATTTGAAGACAAGATGATTAATTTCAACAATTGGCTTAAGCATTGGTGTCATTCAAAGGGGATCCAATGCCTGTCAGCCTGGGATGACATGCTCGACAAGCCACAATGCTTCGCTAGGGACAGCTTGCACCTGTCATCCCTGGGCTTTCGGATATTGGCAAAAGCTCTTGCTACCCCCATAGTGCCTTTTTTAGGCAAGGCTCAAAAGACAAACCCACCTCCATAGGTATCACAAGGGATAAGAAACTAAGAGTAATGCTACTCAATGCCAGAAGTCTAAACCTCAAGATGCATGCACTCGAAACCCTCCTTAGCATGGAGAACATCGATATCTGTGCAGTAACAGAAACCTGGTTCAAGGCTCCCAAGAGCACCCCAGCACTACCAGGTTATACCTCATACCATGCTTTTTGGCCCCAAAACTTGGACCGAACCAGAAAAGGAGGGGGAGTTTCAATATTCGTCAAAGATACCCACACCTCCAGGTTGGTGGCACAGCACGAAGCATCAGAGACTATCCATGTGCAACTAACAGTGGGTAAAACTGCCTTCCAGTTTATAGCCTGCTACAGACCACCCTCCCAAACCCAGGAACCCCACTCGGCTTTCCTGAGAACACTGGAAAATATGAAGGTCTCTCCAAACACCATTATATTGGGCGACTTCAACTACCCAAACATAGACTGGGAGCATTACTCTAGCTCCAACACCCTAGCTCAAAGGTTCCTAGAATTTATAAACTCAAATGCTATGGAACAACTTGTTACCACTCCCACAAGAGGGGAAAACATACTGGACCTGATCATCACCAACATGGGGACTCTATGCTCCAGACCAGAAGTGTATCCCTCACTGGTAAGATCAGACCATAAACTAATCTCACTGGATATTCACATCTCGACCCCACCCCCTGCCCAGAAAACCACAGTGAAAAACTTATCTAAAGCAAATTTCACACTCCTCAAAACCGAGGTGGAATCTTTCAAAGCCCCCGGGCCTGTGGAAAATACGGCCCAGACCGCAAAATCCTTTATAAACGCATTCTATGAACACCTTCAGGAATGCATGGATCATGCAATCCCAAATAAAATCAAGACCCAATCCTCCAAAGGCAGACGTCCTGTCTGGTGGACCCCAGCTATAAGCAAACTATGCAATAGAAGGAGGAAGCTGCTACATGATAGAGCAAAATCCCAAAAAGGGAAGGCATCTCTGATCAGTGTTAGCAAAAAACTGCAGGCACTCATAAAATTGTCTAAGGCCAGCTTCGAGAGAAAAATTGCACAGGACACTAAAGATAATCACAAGGCTTTCTTTAGTTATGTTAGGAACCTGGGTGGGAATTCCCAGATATGCTCAGAATTAGTCCAAAATGACAAAAGATACACCGAACCCACAGACATTGCCAACATCCTAGCTGACAGGGTCAGTGCAAATTTCTCCCCCCCCCACCAAAAGGGCAAATATCTATCCCAGCAGAGTGCTGCCCCCCTGACATCTCAGATGCTCAGGTAAGAGCCGCCCTCTCCAAAGCAAAAAAACACAGCATCAATGGGACCAGACGGTGTCCCGGGCTGTGTCCTACATGAACTCCAAGAAGAGCTAAACTCAAACATAAAACTACAGTTCAATCTCAGCCTTACCACAGGACATGTACCCAAAGAGTGGTGTACAGCAACAGTGGTCCCTCTCCACAAAGGTGGTGCCTCAACAGATCCTGAAAACTATCGCCCCATAAGCCTGACTAGCTTGGTCTGCAAAGCTATGGAAAGGATCATCATGGACCTCATAAATAAAGATATTGGGGACCTACAGACACTGGATCCTACCCAGTTCGGCTTTGTTAAGGGCAGATCCTGCCTCTTAAACCTGGTTGATTTCTTTGAAACAGTCACCAAGGCCATTGACGAGGGGAAGGTGGTCCACACAGCCTACCTGGACCTCGCAAAAGCCTTCGATACAATACCCCACTTGGGCATTATAGATAAGCTCACCAGCTTAAATATAAACCCCTATGTCACTCAATGGGTTGCAAACTGGCTCAAGGACAGAACCCACATGGTTAGAATTGCTGGAGCCATGTCAGACTCCAAACCAGTTACAAGTGGCATCCCACAAGGCTCTCCTGTTCGGTATATATTTCTCGGAGGTACAGGCCAACACGGAAGGACTGTGGCTGACCAAGTTCGCAGATGACTGCAAACCGGGCACCATAATCGACTCTCCAGCCGACACAAGCATCCTCCAAAAGGCCTCATAGAAACAGACAACTGGTGCCAGAGCCATGGCCTCAAGCTAAATGCCAAACAGTGTATAGTCATCCCCCTTGGCAAAAACAAAGTGCCCACAAATTACCACATAGGTGGTAATCCATTAAGTACGGAAGAAGTAATTAGGGACCTGGGGACCCAAGTTGATAGCAATCTCTCATTTGACAACCACGTGGCCAAAGTGGTTAGAAAAACATTTTATATAGCCCACCTAATCATGAAGGGATTCACATCTAGATCAGTGGAGGTCATCGTGCCTCTTTACTCATCCCTCATCAGGCCCATAATTGAGTACAATGCCCCTTTTGGGATGTACTTTACCAGACACCTGCAGCAACTGGAAAGACCCCAAAAGTACCTCACCAAGAGGATCGGAGGGCTCAAACAGATGCCATATGCTGCCCAGTTAAAGAAACTCCAGCTCTACTCAGTGGCATACCACCTGCTCAGAGGCGATCTGTGCCTGACGTATAAAGCCATGTCCAATCTGGAATTAATGGACATGCTGCACCTCAGAAAATCCAAATCCCATCGAGCTATGTGCTCGAGAGACTTGAACCTCAGCACTGAAATAAATAGGACATGCTGGAGGGACAGATTCATAACCCAGAGGCTCCCTTCACTCTGGAATAAAATCCCAGTCCAGGTTAGGCAGAGTCCCTCATTGACTCTCTTCAAGAGGAATCTTGATGAGTGGACGGAGGATCGTAGGTTTACCCCGGGTATCACTTCTGTGTCACTGTTAGACAGAGGCACAGTATATTAACCTCGAAAAAGGGCATAGCAAAATTAATTTAAAATGGGTGGCGAAAGCCAAACACACTCTGGCTAGGCTTATAAATGCCCTAGGGCAGATAGCCTAGTATGAACCTATGAACCTATGAACCTATATACAGATTTCACATGGAAAATGGTATGTGCTGCTGTGGGACTCAAACCGGGAATGCCTGTTTATTAGGTGGATGCTCTTACCACTACACTTTTGCTGTGCTGCTTCATTTGCATATATATTCCTTGTTATCCTCTTCAGCCTTTACAGCTGCTTTAACCATAGCTAGGCGATGGGCACACCCATGCACCTACGGTTAGCTGTACTCGGGGTTTTAAAAAAATAAATAAAAGGGTCTCTTCATTTTATTTAAATGTACTGTTGCTGTTGAACACATGGGGAATGTTGGTGAGGATATGAGGACACCTATGAGCGGTCTTGCTCATTTATTTACACTTTCTTCTGTTCTACTTTGCAGGGGCATGTTTATTCTGAGAGCTCTGCTGTCAGGCATTCCCCCTGCACTCGTCCACGCTCCGTGTAGCATTAGGAGTTCAGGCAGTGCACCTTCATTAATATGCATGGTGTGCTGCTGTCCTCTTCTTAAACTGCCGCTTCCGTGCAGGACTAGATTAGTCCTGCATGGAAGTTTAGAAAATCCGGGGGTAAGTTTATTTAAATATATTAAAACTATAGATCCATGACTGATATTTCTGAAAGAGACAAATTTATTAACTGAAGACCTTAATTTACTCAGTTTCAATGGTTATACAGTATTAACAAGTTCATCACATAAAAAAAAAATAAGAGGGGTAATGATTTTATGGAAAAATTGTGTCATTATAATAAGCTCATATCAAGATAAATCTGGGATGCTTTGTATATCAATATCTCAATAAATGGTAAACTGTATACTTTTATTAACTTTTATTGGATACCTGGCTTGAGTGCAAGTATAGTTAAACAACAGTTAGAAGAAGTAATCCAGCACTCCAAATGGAACTTGATAAGAGCTGGGGATTTCAATTGTATACCAGATGATAAAGACACTGACTCGATAAATAGTAGAAGGAAAAACGCAACATCAAAAACACTAGCAGAATTTGTTGAAATATATAATCTTAAAGATGTTAATGAATAGGCAGATAAAGATTCTCTGCATTATACGTTTTTTTTCACATAGGTATAACACACACTCAAGAATAGCTAGAGTGAATATATAAAAGGAAATAACCACCTTTATTAGCAGTGTTAAAGTAATCTCTTGTCCATTAATAGACCACAATGAAATTACTTTTGAAGTAGAAGTTCATAACAAACAAAAGATGACAATCACTAGAATAACCTCCTATACAATGAATCTAAGAGTTTAAAGAATTTTATATAAAAGAATTACAATTTCTTGAATTAAACATAAATGAAGACACTTCAGAAATCTATGTATGGGATGCATTAAAAGCATACATATATGGAAGACGGTTTACCTTTATATTGCCGTCAGCCACATCCCCGAAATAGCTACCGCAAAGTGCAAAGTGTGACGTCTCAAAACTGCGAACAGTTCCGAATGTTCCGAATAGCAACATCTCACCCCCTTTTTGACCCATGGTAAAATTTGCTTCAGCTGTTGAGTGGTCGGAAATGTTGATGTTCACTGTTTTTTCACACTTTAGAGAAGTCAGCCGGACAAAATTTGCCTAAAAGGTTCGCATATGTGCACATTCATAGAATGTGCATTCGGCAATATAAAGGTAAACCGTGGAAGAACATAAAAGGAAGCAATGGGACAAGCAATTAACTGAACTTCAAAAGGAAATAGATATTATTAAACTTAAAATACAAAAAGGGCATAGTCAATTAACTAGTGATTTAGCAATGAAAATTAAGGAATATACTGAAATATTACATAATAAAATAATGATAGAATTAGAAAAAAAATCAAACTTGTTTCTTATTCAATGAATCCAAAGAATCAAAGGAAAATAACAAATTGTACTAAGAAATTTATTAAAAATGAATCAAATAAAATAAATATATAATCCCATCATTAATAAGAAAGTCTCAAACTTAAACAGCATACTAGAAATATTTCAGTCGCACTATCAAAAACTAATACTAGCAACAGAGATGAAATTGAAAGAAACAATTAGAAACCTCCTTCAGACTAATATAAACCTCAAGATACAGGAACAACAGAGTAGACAGATTGACAAGCAGATAATAATGTCCGAGTTGCAAAATCAAATTAAAAAACTGAAACCCAATAAAGCTCCAGGAAATTACAACATAATACCAGAAATGTACAAGTTATTGCCCAGAGAAGCTAAACAGTTATTGCTGAAGATTTGTAACCAGGTTAAACAAGGAATATTAGTTCCACCTTCTTGGAAATATTCCCCGTGATTCATGAAGCTCAGTGCAATGACGGTTTTAGCCTTGCGCTGAGTGTCCTCATTACAGATGGTGCAGCAGTGCCATATGAATATGTATGAGGGCATGCCGCCACACCATCGACATGCACAGGAAATGTGTGCGAGTACAGGGGGCATGTACAAGTGCTCTAAGGAGGAGTAAACATGCCTCGACAGTTGCACAACCTACTATGCTTACTATTAGAGCCCGCCTCTAATAGTAAGTCAGTAATTCAGTGTCCGTGGATACCAAAATGTATGCTAAGCATACAAGATTGTCCATGAACAGTGAAATAAAATTGAAGTAGGAAACACACAAGAATGTAGTGGAATGTTGAGCCCCGTCCCTAGAACTTTCACAATTAGATTCCCTGTATCCCTATTTTACATTTGTATTGCTACAATATCGAAAGTGTAAGCAAGGTGCAGCATGTCTGAGTGTTGCTGCCCTCTGCCAAGCATAGCTTACACATTAAAATCATTCAAATAGAGAAAAACATGCCAAATCAACGTAAACATCAACAGTGTAGTGGTTAGAGCATCCGCCTAATGAACAGGCATTCACAGTTCGAGTCCAACAATAGCACCTATCATTTTTCCATGTGGAATGAATGTCGTTTTGCTGTAAAACTGACATAAGAGTATCGCATGAGATGTTTAACTAAATTTAATTCAGTCAAAGTGGTACTGCCATAATGAATAAGGCACTAGTAAGCAGGTGTAAGCACAAATAAGCAGCAGTAAACATATATAAGTACAAGTAAGCAAGTCTGAGTGCGCTTGCGTGTTTGTAAGCAGTGCCCAGCACAGGAAATGTATGTAAGTACGTACAGATATATATATATATATATATATATATATATATATATATAAAATGAACATCGTAACAATAAATCATACAAAAGGAATAAGAAAGGAATCAACAGCAACTCCAGTATTATATAGTGCTCTCAGCATATGTCATTTCGAGCTGGGCAGGAGTGAGCAAAGCACTGCTACTCACACCACAGGCAGGATATTACCAGTGGGAGTAACATTGTTGATCTGCTAAGTCTACTTTACATACAGAGGATAGTCCCTGGTGGGACTACCCAAAAATTGAAAGGCTGTTTGGCCATCTGACCATTACACAAGCAAGGGCAGGTATGTTCAAGGACTAAATGGTGGGAGAGCCTGAGAATACATGGGTTGGGACAACGTAAGTGTAGGGCACTTAACGCTCGGGAGAGGGCAATGTGTGGAGGTGTGTCATGGCTGCGATAGCAACTGGACAATGGATGGTATGCGTGTATGTTGAACTCGAGTGGGGTGGAGGAACTATGGGTATGAAATTATGGATCCAGGTGTGTCAGGGTTAGATGGGCTGGTTCTAACTGGACCGCCTCGTGGAGGTCAGCGAATTCGTTATAAGTATATATGCATACACAGACATGCATCTATCTATATGTAGAAGTACATTCTCTGTAAAACATTCATTCCATTTGCAGACATAAATAACATGAATGTGCCCTTACAAACCTCGACAGTAGATAGAATAATAGGTTGTGCATAAGAGAGAAGGGATGAAACTGCTAAAACCCAGAAGTGTGTACAATGTCCAAAGTCAGTGCTGTGCTGAAAAAAATCAAATGTGAGGACTTTCTCACACATGGAATCATTCCTGTGATCTGCCTGCTATGGCAATGCCAATTACTAAACTGGTCTATTTGTAAAAGAATTATGCC